>NC_142803.1:41038867-41338867 GCF_049724085.1 Artemia sp. Qi Xiang Cuo
AACAAATAAAAACCCAATATTGATTTCTTTGTAGCACTTTTGTTTTAGTGTTTTTTTTTTTTTTTTTCAGGTATATGGGGATTGGACTTTCTATACAGGGTGTTAGTACAAACAGACTCCCAGGTAAGACTTGTATTTTTTTTTTGTGGGGGGAGGGATTGTTTCGTAGAGAATTCATTGTGAAGAATAACACTACTTGGGTTTGTATCTTCGAAACAATAATCATATTTGGGCTATTTAAAAAAAAGAAATCACACCAAAACAGTGTCCATAGGCAATATGATGGAAGTTGAACAACTTGCAATTCAAGCAGATTTTGAAATGAAATCTTTGTAAGAAAACTTCTTATTTAAAAATCCCCTTACATTGCAAAACATAGAGGGAAGGGAGACTAATAGGTTGGTTTTAGTTTGGAAAAAATAATCTGTTCTAGAAACTGATAAGTTTTTTTGATGACATGATAGCTTCCAAAATTTACTTCCAGTTTGCTCCATACATTGAGGCTATTTATAGGAGAATATTTTGGAAGATTTAATCCCCTCCCTTGTCCATCTGGCCCAAAGTGAAAGAAGAAAAAGAAAAATTTTAACCACGAAATTTATGTAATAAATGTTTAAACAAGCCACATGGGAGAGTCAACCGTTTTTGTCAGTATTGAATCAAAAGAGTACCTTCATTCAAAATATTACATTCCTCTCTCACTGGGCGTGGCCACGTCATGACAATAATTTTCTGTAATGTATTATTTTTATTATCTTTCATAGCAAGTTTGGGCCTTGATGTTTTTTTTTCCCTTTTTTAATAGTCTTATATTCTCTTGCTCTGACAAACATGTGTAGATGACGGGGTTGTTAACATCACTGTTTTATTGATGGATGCCACAATGATCATCATATCTTCGTTGGAAGGGGGGAAACCTCGTCAGGAGACTAGGGGCCTTTCTTGGTAGATTTGAAGGAGCATACCTGAAAGTAGGGCGGCCGTGATGCTTTTCGCACATCGCTGACATGTTAACACCGATGTTTTACAACAGTGTCCAAACTGGTCATTATATATGCATGGGATGAGGGGTATATTAAGTCGATTCTAAGGGTTTATCTCTTGAAAATTTCGAGAAGGTGAACCCGAAAAAACGATGACCTTGACGCATTGGATTGAAGATAAACTTTTTAAAAAGTGTTGTACCCAACTCCTCTCAATTACCAAAGTTTTGTAACCTCCCAAAAGTTTTAGCAATGGTTTAGTCAAGTTTAGTAACCGTACTTAAAAAAGAAATATTTGGTGGAAAACAGAAATTTTGAGATCCATTTTAGTCTATGAAACCAGACTCTGAAAAGAAGGGACAGATATAAAAGGAGTCTGCTTTTTTTCTTGTATTACCTTGTCCAATTTATAAATACAGAACATATTGAGCACTAATATCTGTCTACTGTTCTCATTTGAATTGTATTCTTCTATTGACAGATTTTTTTCCAAAGGAATTTCATATTACTCTTTTTACAGCGGATACGTTTATGATTTCGGAACGCTTCTTCTTTGTCTTACATAAAAGAACTCAGATTATCTATTGACTTCAATATTTTACATGATTTGTTCATTCATCAATCGATTAAATACATGCACAAAAACAAAGAAAATACAGTTTGGTGATACATTGATGGTTTTCATAAATATCACCAATCAACAGGTGGGGAAAGTACTCTGTTTTTTCTTTGTGCTTCTTTAAATGTTGAAAATTCACCGAGGTACATTTTGATATGGCTAGTCAGATTTACAAAAAGAAAATCCAGGTCTAATGTGTTTTTGACGTTTTGTGGCATTATTCCTTCTTTGTGGGTAATTTATGTGAATTTCTGGTGACGCCATCAAACTCAGTCAAAATTAGATTTTAGTGAAACGTTAAGGCGCAAATACAAAGTTTCAAAATACCACTTTTTATTAAGTTAAAGAACACATCCTGGCAAGTGTATACTTAATAGGAAATTGAGAAATCACCACTTCCTTGCTATGTGCGTCAATGGGCCCGATAAGATGTCGTTGATGAAATGTATAGAAGATACATTTTATTGGAACGGGGACCGATATACTAATTTTATGCCCGACTGACCTCTGGTCCGTTGATATAAATAAATAATATCCCCTTATAAACTCCCTTTATAGGGGAGATAACTATTGCCCCTAAGGTAAATAAACTTTGGTAGCGTGCCTTAGGCTATGACCTGACTAATAGGGCGTACCAGCTGGGAATATTCGAGGGACTAAATTTAGATTGTAGAGAGGTTGGCTATACGACCATACTTTTAATCAGCTAACATGCACCAGTACAGGCTTTGATAATATATATATTCCGCTGGAACTGATTTTCCCAGGGCGACAACAAGTATAAGAAATTTAGAATAAGGTATAATACAATAAGATACTTGAACATTTACAATAATCCGAACATATTCCACGATATTCGTAATATCAACGGACCAGAGGTCAGTCCGGCATAAAACTGGTATATCGCTCCCCGTTCCCATAAAATGTATCTTTTATACATTTCCCCAAAGACATCTTATTGGGCCTATTAATACACAAAGCAGGGAAGTGGCTATTTCTAAAGTTCTTATTCAACATGTACCTACCAGGGTAAGTTCTTTTACTTAATAAAGGGTGGTATTTTGAAACTTTGTATTTGCGCCTTAATGTTTTGCTAAAATCTAATTTTGACTTAATTTGATGGCGTCACCACAAATTTGTATTCTTAAAGATCAAATCAATTGCTCTCAGTCAAAGATCTAAAAAACAAAAAAGTAGAGTTAATCATTTGGTTTGTAACGGATGACTCAAAAATCCTTTTATATGCATTTGTATTCTCTCTCTCAGGCTGGGATAAATACTCATATGGTTATCATGGTGATGATGGTCACTCATTTTGCTCTTCCGGTAATGGAAAGGCGTACGGACCTACCTTTACGACAGACGATGTAATTGGCTGTGCAGTCAACTTAATGGACGGAACTTGCTATTATACGAAGAACGGAGTGAATCTTGGCATTGCTTTCACCGATCTTCCGGTAAGCAAGCCTGCAAGAAAAAGGATTGTTGATGTTAAGAAACGAAAGGTTTATTTTAATTATGTTATTGTTTCAGGTGTTGCATATAAAATCAACTTGTTCCTTCTTTTGTTTTAAATGATTGAGCTATAAGTGCACACAGAAGGAGAAATAGAGATGTCTCACCTATAGGATTTACCTACAAGATTCCTATGTGAAACATGGGTCTGAAAAATCCTTATTTTACGCCCTTTTGGAAAAAAGGTCTTATTTCGCTTCCCATTCTAAGGTTTGGACCCACGTGAACTTGTGTGGAGGGTCATACCTGCACAATTTGGAAGGGGAAAATCTGCTCTTATTGGTTCGAAAACTCCCTCCTTCCATTAAAAAAATTTGAAATATTTCGGCCTAAGACCATGCCGCTTTGGGTTTTCAACGCTCATCAGAAGAGCCCTCCGAGAGCGGAGAACAATTTGGTTAAACATAGAAGGAGGATGAAAGGACGAGTTTCCAGTCCGAAAACTTTCAGGGTTATGAAATGTAAGAAAATTGTTTTTCAGATTTGCACGTAAACTCTTTGATTAACACGTATTAATGTGATGCAAAGCATTCTTAGTCTCATGTGTCAAAGTTAATTCATCAACTGCCACAGTGTTGTGCATTATGATGAGCACTCCTAAGCTTTGTAGTATTTTAAAATGTCAAGCAAAATACACAGCTCAATGTCTGGAAAACATAAAACAGCTGAGTTTTTATCAACTTTCGCGTGGTGGTCTGTGTGAACTCTTTCGCTTCTTTGCCTCGTCTGATATTCGTCAACTCTGCCTGTAGAAATAATGGTATGACAGATCTATGTGTCTCAAGAAATTGGAATGAAAAAAGGGGATTGAGGAGAAAAAACCCTTCACTACCTCCCCGTGGAGGGACAAAGTTTAGAGCCATAGTTAGGAAAAGATCAAAAGATTTTTGATTTAAAAAATTTGTATTTACTTGGGTTCAAAATTATTTGTAGAATTTGTTGTAAAACGGGGTTTCTCCTGAAAAAAAAGTTTTGTCTTCTAGCTTTTGTTTTTAATATTAATTCAATGTTAAAAACTGGCAATGGTAATTCAGAAAGTGTTATCGTGCAAGATATAAATTCTAAAGGAGAGCTAAAAACTGAAAATTGTATATTAAATAGTTGGTGATACAAAATATGCTTTTTAAGGTACCCAAGATAGACCAGAAATGTTTATGTGAGAACCTCCTCTAACTGTTTCTACTAAGTGAAAAAAGGGTAGAACCTTCTCTAACTGTTTCTACTAAGTGAAAAAAGGGTAGAACCTCCTCTAACTGTTTCTACTAAGTGAAAAAAGGGTAGAACCTTCTCTAACTGTTTCTACTAAGTGAAAAAAGGGTAGAACCTTCTCTAACTGTTTCTACTAAGTGAAAAAAGGGTAGAACCTTCTCTAACTGTTTTTACTAAGTGAAAAAAGGGTAGAACCTTCTCTAACTGTTTCTACTAAGTGAAAAAAGGGTAGAACCTATTAAAAAAACAAAATTAAAACAAAACAACAGAAACATCTAAGTATCTGTAGAATTAAAAAAGATAGAGAAAAGGGATTGAACCAGTCGATGGAGCGTGCTGATTTTAATTAGGTTGACAATCTCGTTTTGACAAAATAGTATCATAACGCTTTTTGAATTGTTGTCCCGAAATTTGCTGAACACTGAAACACCTTTTTAATCCCAATGATGTTTGTTTAAGTATATTTTAAATAAGTCGTCCTGTGATAATGCTTTTCTTGTAAACCATTATATATTTAAATGTATTATATATTTATTAAATAATGTATTATATATCTATTATATATATGAATGTATGATTGCAACAACAAAAAAGAACAGCAGTGAATTCAGCATCTCTAGATTTGTGAAACCAAGCTACTGGGATTTTTATTGCAGGAATAGCGTTTCTAAACAGGCTTGTTTGCATACATGTCTGTATATTTTTATTACCCTCTATAATGCACAAAGCCACAAAAGTGACTGAGTAGAAAAAGAAGGATAAAATGAACACAATCTGCATAAATCGATTCTTAAACAACATGACTAGCTTACCGAAGGCCATTCGGAAAAGAATTTTCAAAGTTTAGCCGCTTTTCGTACGTCTAATTTCATCTGGGGACAGCATCCAGGGGCTAGTAACTCCATATCTGGCTGATGCAGTGGTGTTACCAGCCCAAAAGGGTAGCCGAAGCAGGTGCTTTGCATGTTAATAAAAGAAAATATTTGCCATATTTGCCTGCATAAAAAATGGCCAAAATGGTGAAAGAGAAAGCAATATGGAAATACTACAGCATGATGCGTAAAAGGTACGATACGGTAAATAAACTTAAATTTTAGAACAACTGGTAGCCCATAATCTTTTCTAGTCTTATTTATGAAAAAAAATGTCAACAAATCTTGGATTGCGCCCAAATTTTCCTCAATTAGTACTCCAAGGTGATTAAGGCAATTCTGTTAAAGAGCAGTCGTGGCTATGGTGGTTAAAAACCAACAACGAGAAAAATCTCAATGAAAAAAAAAAACGACAAACGAGACAGCGGCCAGTGGAGAGAAAAGAAAAGACAAATCCAAAACAACGTGGATATTTCGCCTGAATTACATATAAGGCGTCTTCAGCACGAAAGACAGAAGAAGACCAAGATAAAAAAAAAAGTTAAAACTAAAAAAACAATAAAAACAATAAAACAACCACCAAAACAAAAAATAAACAATTGGCGCAAACTGATCCACGTAGGGAAAAGATGCTAATATGGAGTTACTTCAGTGAGAACACCAGAGCAACTGTGGAAAAAAAAAAATGGAAATTACTTTGACTATTCTGTTTCAAAATAATCCTTTTGTTGGCTATTATTGAAGCCATTTGTATTGATATAGCAGGTAAAACAGTCCCCTGGTGATTATTTATTATCTTATTTCCCTTATTGACTGTTAATTCACTCTTTAGAAGATTATCATAAATTGGGTCAATATTTAAACTACATGTATCCCTATTTATTAAGAGGTTAGCAAACATATGTTTTTTAATTTCAATGGCTTCTCTAGGCTATTGTGTATAACCCCTTATTATTTGAAATAGCTAAGGCCTCATCAAATTTTACAAAGTTATCTGGTTGAAACCAAATATGTTCTACTAAAGCTGAAACAAAAGTTTCTGGAGGCTTGCTTAATTGTAGGGTAAAAAAGGGTAGAACCTTCTCTAACTGTTTCTACTAAGTGGAAAAAGGGTAGAACCTTCTCTAACTGTTTCTACTAAGTGAAAAAAGGGTAGAACCTTCTCTAACTGTTTCTACTAAGTGAAAAAAGGGTAGAACCTTCTCTAACTGTTTCTACTAAGTGAAAAAAGGGTAGAACCTATTAAAAAAACAAAAAGGAAACAAAACAACAGAAACATCTAAGTATCTGTAGAATTAAAAAAGATAGAGAAAAGGGATTGAACCTGTCGATGGAGCGTCTAGCAGGTAAAACAGTCCCCTGGTGATTATTTATAATCTTAATTCCCTTATTGACTGTTGATTCACTCTTTAGAAGATTATCATAAATTGGGTTAAAAATTAAACTGCCCGTGTCTCTATATATTAACACGTTAGCAAACATAGGTTTTTTATTTTCAATAGCTTCTCTTACCCTTTGTATATTCCCCTTATCATTTGAAATAGCTAAGGCCTCATCAAATTTTACAAAGTGATCTGGTTGATCACTCCCTCTCCTTTATTGGCAAATCTTTTCATAGATGCTATTGAAACCTCCTCTATACACAGTTTTAGAATCTCCCCTTGTTTCTGGGGTTGGCTTATGGATGATATTGTTTGCACTTTGAAATATGGATTGGACTCCATAGAACTATTTGGTAAGCATTTAAATAGTTTTGATAATAAAATTAAATTTACAGTTGAGTTTGAGGAAAATAAAAAATTACCTTCTCTAGATATTTTATTAATTAAAAGATATTTCCATTTACTTTTCTCGATTTACAGAAAACCAACGCGCAATGATAGGTATTTGAATTTTCATTCTTGCCACCCTATGTCGGTGAAACGGGGGGTTGTAATTTCACTTGTGCATAGAGCCTTTACAGTTTGTTCCCAGGAATTTCTGGATTCGGATTTGTTATACTTGAGGAATATTTTGTTTTGTAATAATTATCCATTTAAGTTCATTGACGAAATAATTGAAAATAGACGTGTTAAACATGATAGTAGGGATATTGGGGTTTCTCAGTCTTTAGATTTAGATGTATCGAAAATTTTCATTTCGTTGCCGTGTGTACAAGGTTTATCGGAGAAACTTACACGTGTTTCGCATGATTTTAGAATTAAAGCCTGTCTCGAGTCGGTGAGACTAATGACTGGTTTCCTTAATTATTAAAAAGGTTTGGCTCATATACACTTGATACGTTGTGTGGATAAAATTCTGTGCTCTTGTCGGGAGTTCTGTTTTAGTAGGACTCACCAACAATTTGTTGAAAGGTTTATTGAACACCGAAATTCAATAGAAAAAACCCTACAATTAAGCAAGCCTCTAGAAACTTTTGTTTCAGCTTTAGTAGAACATATTTGGTTTCAACCAGATCACTTTGTAAAATTTGATGAGGCCTTAGCTATTTCAAATAATAAGGGTTTATACACAATAGCCTAGAGAAGCCATTGAAATTAAAAAACATATGTTTGCTAACCTCTCGATAAATAGGGATACATGTAGTTTAAATATTGACCCAATTTATGATAATATTCTAAAGAGTGAATTAACAGTCAATAAGGGAATTAAGATTATAAATAATCACCAGGGGACTGTTTTACCTGATAGACCAAAATGAACTGGTTCAATAATAGCCAATAAAAAGATTACTTCGCAACAGAATAGTTAAAGAAATTTCTTTTTTTTTTTATTTTTCCACAGTTGCTGTGGTGTTCTCACTGAAGTAACTCCATATTAGCATCTTTTCCCTACGCGGATCAGTTTGAGCCAATTGTATATTTTTTGTTTTGGTGGTGGTTTTATTGGTTTTTTAGTTTTAACTTTTTTTTTTTTTATCTTGTTCTTCTTCTGTCTTTCGTGCTGAAGACGCCTTGTTTGTGATGCTGGCGAAATATCCGCGTTGTTTTGCATTTGTCTTTTCTTTTCTCTCCACTGGCCGCAGTCTCGTTTGTTGTTGTTTGTTCATTGAGATTTTTCTCTTTGTTGGTTTTTGTCATGGCTGGCCAGTTCGGCTTAAGATCTTTCATGGTGGTTAAAAACTTGGAATTAGTCTTACTCTGGTCGAACTTTAGCCCCATATGTTCTTACTCCTCAGACATTAAACAAGAATTCTCTTTATCCGCTCTGCGTCCGACTAATGCTAAAAAAAATCATCAGCGTTATCTGGTAACGAAACATCACTTCTAAATACTCAAATTATAGTAGCTTTCTCTTTCGGTCCCTCAATACTGTTATTGAAAAACTTGGAGATGCTAGTGCGCCTTATCTAGGCGCAATACCTTTCTTAATCGGTATTGGCAGGGTACATTCATTAACACCAGGATGTAGAAATTTTGACTTCGGCATTCTGCGTTTTATAAACAAAGCCCCCACAACCGGGAAAAATTCACACTATGTATGTGAGCAGTCAGTATCATTTACGTATGTATTCCACAGACGAATGCTCTTGAACCTTCAGGACCGGCAAAGAAAGGCACTTCATCCGTTCGCATCAATGTGCACGAATTAAATATGAATAAGATGGTGTGTATGATTGCGACCTATCCCTTTTTGAACAGAACGGATTGTGTGTTTTATAAAATTTTGTCTTGATTTCGTCAGTAATGATTAGTTCAAACTGTTCGCAAAGTACTAGAAAAACAGTAATTTACCTAAACAACGAGCACTGATCGGGAGGTTTACCTTTTTAAGGACAGGGCTGGTTATGTCGGTATTTAACATGTATGCCACTATTTCAGAACTAAAAATCATTTGATAAAGTAGAGACAGATGCATAGCCAGCTAAAACGACCTAGTTTTAGTATGTGCCAGCAGTACCATGAGAATTCTTTTTATGTAGCTTATGGGTACAATATACCATTATACAATAACTGACGACAAAACTAAGGTAATTATCGGGCTCGAGTAAAAGTTTAACAAGCTCCTTCTTACAAAGACTTTTCAAAAGCGGATCAGGTTCCCGAAATTCAGCCCCACACCATTGATCGCTTGTAATCAAGGAATCGAACGATCATTCGCATATGCCGAGTTAGCACTTTCCACCCAAATTTTGGGTCATTATTTCCCTTCTATTACATTTCAGCTATAGAATTTGCTTGATATTATTTCGGTTCTTTCACGAAGCGTCTCTAAAGACGGACTCTGTAGCACTACATGGCCCGAGGTTAGGCACCACTACGTGACAACCGCAATCTTTCCTAACACGCAATCAAAATGTTGACTCGGAACAAGACTCGCCAAGCTCCTGGCTGCAGGCCCAACTAAGCTATCCCATTCCTGTGTTCTTTTTTTTTGTCGGAAAATTTTTAAGCTGTTGACTATTATAGTAATAAATAGATTTCATTGGCTTTAAGGATTAGTCTTCCATAAATGTTGTACCGTGTTAAAAAAGATCATTTGACACAAATTGAACGAAAGCATTCAATTGATTGGACTAAATTTGCATGCTTTCTGTTGTTTGGAAAATAATACGGTAGTCTCACAGTTTCTGAATGCGGAAACGGCTCACCTAAAAAAATGAAGTTTGGTATCAGCCAATAGCTTCCTATTTTTCCTTCCACATAATTGGTTTTTCTCCTTTTTTCAATGTGCAAATGTCAGCATTACCACATTCTCTCTATTATGACCAGCTTAACTCTTTCCTTTTAAAATAAAGTACCTTCTTTTGATTGCAGTGATTGCAGTGAAGAAGGTAGCTGCTAAATTTTTGAACTTTCAGGTAATAATTGTGAGCTCATGTGTAACTCTGAGACTACACTAATTGCAGAATGTAATGTATAGTAACACTAAGTTTATGTTTTTATTTTATAGGCCAATTTATACCCAACAGTGGGAATGCAGACTGTAGGTGAAATTATCGATGCTAACTTCGGCCAAGCTCCGTTTGTTTATGATATTGAAAACGACAGAAGAGAGCTGGTAATGCAAGCAGTTTCACGTGTCGACAGCTATGTTATACCTGACCGACATTCACATCAATCAATGCTTCAGAAGATGATACAATCATATCTTGTTCATCATGGATTTTCTGCCACGGCTGAAACTTTTGCTAGGAGTACTGGTCAAGAATTCACAGAGGATCTTGTTTCAATAAGAAATAGGCAAAGTGAGTCATTACGCCTATTTGTAGTGCCTTGTTCTTGTGAGAGGTTTCCCTTTTTAAGCTGTTGTGGCACAATGTAAAATAGTCATTGGTATGGGGAGGGGGAAGAGAATGTTCCCTCAAACAGTTTCTCAATTTTTCTATAGCTGGCTACTAATTTTTTTTTTTTTTTTCGAATTTGCTCCCTTCCGAAAAGTTTATATCTTCTCAATGAATTCCTGCATATGTGTGTGATATAAAATCAGACATATGAAGCCAGATTAGACTCGAGCTATTTGTATTCCTATGATTAAGGTTTCTGGTAAACTTTTCTTTCTCTGGTGTAGGTCTATGTTTAGTATGTCGCCAAATGCCAATTTTACCTTTTTTTTCAATTTGGTTTCCCATTTTGTGCTGCTAGCCCAAGTGATGTGACGAAATCTGATCAAACCACAGATGTATTTGGTTTGGCTCTTAAAAGTGCGATTTGAATGGCCGAAGCTTAAGCAGAAGCTGGAAAAAACCGCACTGGGGATATCACTATTGTCGTATCAACTTTAGCTTAAAAATTAGATCAGGTGAGTATCAAAGGAAAAGAAAGATAATGTTAACTAATTTGAAGGAGCATCAATAGAGAAAATTGAACCAAAACTGGCTGGATGCCAATTTTTCGAAAACTAATTTCAGTACATGCGTTAGGGGACTTTGATAGCGTAAATTTCGATACGCTGTAAGAACAAGGGTTTAAATGTGTCTCTTTTCTTTGGTTAGGGGGGCTTATCTGCCTTCTTTCTGCTTCATTTTTCTTTGCTTTTTACAGCAACCTTGCACGATTCTTTGACACTCTTCTCGTGATTATTGTATTGATATATATCCAATTTGACAATTAGTTGCTAATTTAAGATTTTCTTGTTTATTTTCACTTTTCTAAATCAAATGATTATCAAAATAGTTGACCTCGGAAAACTTTTGATTTTTAATTAACTTTGAGTTTTTTTGTTTTTTTTTTACATATTTTTTTCCTTTGTTTCATCTATGGCCTTTCCTTCTGGTAGTATTAATTTAAAACATAAATATTTCAATGCAAATAAAATTCCCATTTCATAGCGAAAAAAAATACTATTGCTATATAAAAATTAAAAACTATAAACTATAAAAATTGCTATATTAATATATTATAGACGAATATACATGGATAAATTATCATGTTCTTTTTTTCCTTTTTTCTTTTAAATGACGTTGAAGCATAAGATACAAGTGGCATGAGCTGATCAGAGGATCAGTTTTTTCGGCAACAAAGTAGAAAGGAAAAGTTCATAAGATTCCAGGGATCGGCCGCAGTCACTTTTTGTCACTTTTGTCACTTTTTTTGGGACCTGTCACTTTTTGTCACTATTTCTGTCGTTTTGTCACTAAAGTCACTTTTTTCAAAGTTTCGGACCTAATATTTTTGGTGAAACAGTATCTTATAGTTGACTGTTGACTGTGGCATAATTCCTAAAAAAGGTAAGTCCTTTTTGATGGTTTGGACTGTATTCCAAGACGCAAAATGTATATGGCTGTGATACACGTGGTTAGTGTGTGTGTGTTAAGATCTAGGCTTTTGCAGATAAGATGATAGATTGAATTTGTTCTACAGTACCATAACTCTGATTCCTAGGGCAACTCATGCCCTATATATATATGTATAGTAACCAAAAATTAAAAACTTGTTTTAAATGAATTTTAAGTAGAAAAGAACCGTCATTTGACACCGATTTTGAGATGGTACTTATTAGTTATCCATGTTTACTTATTACTCTTTACTCAAAATTAAAAATTAATGACGAAAACCAATGTATTGTAGTTTGGAAAAAAAGCTTCAAAATCCTCGACAACGGTTACGTTATCTAAATTAAAAGCATACAATTGGACTCACCATGATGGAGAACCCTTCACTAGGTTTTCAACTATGGATCTTAAAAATGGAAGACAGTCACATTTTAGCTTGGGTAGCACCGATGTGTCCTTGTTACTTTTTCCCCCTGCCGCTACTGGGGCATTGGGACATTATAGAGATTTGTTTAAAGCCTCATTTGAAAACTAGTGCTTATATCCATGCACTTTTTATATATTCACCTTGATTGCAATAAAGTAAAATTCAATTTTTCACAAAACAAACTGCATTTGTTGGTGTCATTTCCGTATTAATCCTCAAAATGGTGGTGGATCGGAATGAAAGCGCATCCTTGGAATCACCATAATCGTAACCCTAATATGGAAGCTCTCAGCCCCCTCCCTTTTATAAAACCCTGAGAAAATCGAATCTTGGCCTGAGTACAACTGATGTGGCTTTTTTTTTCCTGCTCTGGCCCTAGTAGTCAGAATCAGAATCAGTTTAATGAAAACAGCTGTCATAGACACATTTAGAAAAAATACACTAAAATGCTCTGTTTTTTACATTAAAAACACTTCACTACATGAAAAACACTTCACTACATTTTATTAAAAGCAGTTGTAAAGAAAGGAACAAAGGA
Organism: Artemia sp. Qi Xiang Cuo; assembly: GCF_049724085.1. Classification (NCBI taxonomy): domain Eukaryota; kingdom Metazoa; phylum Arthropoda; class Branchiopoda; order Anostraca; family Artemiidae; genus Artemia; species Artemia sp. Qi Xiang Cuo. The sequence goes on from NC_142803.1 coordinate 41,051,746, forward strand.
GTTACTGGGTCTGTTTGTGCGGCACGAGACGGGCATAAGCTTGTTCTTGCTTCTGGTATTTGCGCGGACAGGTATTTCAGGTTGTAATATTGTCCGATGTACAGGACAATAAAAACTGGCCAAAACGAATCATCAGCTGAAAATTGCAATCACGAAGGCTTGGTATTTCAAGTGACTTCAGAGCGGAGCTGCAATCTTCATATTTGTCACAAAGAGTGAACCTTACAGCTCGTTTCTGGATCCCCTCCAAATTATCACTTAAATAATCTATGTGATGAACTTGCGGGCCCCAGACGGGACACGCATATTCAAGAATGGGTCGAATAAAATTGAGCTACGCCGTTTTCAGTTGATATATTGGAAAACCTAGTCGGCGTATCACCACTAGTGTCCGCATAGCATAATGCCCCTTCTTTACCAGCTCTTGTACGTGAATAGAGAACGAACAGTCCTCACTAAGGTGACGGTGAAAATAGTCGCACACGAAGCAGAAGGGAACAAAGTCGCGGGGCAGGTAAAATTGCGTTTAAGTGGGGTTAAACCTCAAAACCTTTGATTTATTCTCGTTAATTTGAAGACTGTTAGCAGTACACTGTGATTTAAACTGATCGAAAAAATTTGAATCAAACTGGGCTACAGCTTGCGAATCCTTTACGTGGTATTTAAGAAGCGCAGACAAATCATCGACGAATTTAAAGCGATCGTCGAAGCCAGAAAGGACGTAGTTGATAACAGCCAAGAAAAGAAGAGCTGCTAATTTGGTCCCTTGTGGGGCACCACATGTAATTTCTACCCATTGCACTTTTTTATACCTGCGACGTAAGAAATCAACTACCAATAGGAGGATGTGCTTATGGGCACCCATTGACTTGAGATTCTGGGCGGCAAGAGGGTACTTAATCAAATCAAATGCCTTTTGCTAGTCTACCAGAAGCAAATCGACAAAAGAGCTTCCTAACTCCAACCATTCAACTACTAGGTGATAAAGCCGTACTAAATAAACAGACGTGCTGCTTCCCTTCAAGCAGTCGTACTGGAAGGGGTCAAGTGACGATGAAATTTGCGTAAGAAGTTCACGATATATGAAAGATTCTGCAACTTTAGCAAAGTTCGGTGTGATCGAAATAGGTCTTAACTGACTACATGTCTTAGGTCCTTTGACTTTGGGTATTACGCGAACATAGGCTCGCTTCCAAGCATCGGGAAAGGTTTGTTCACTGAAGCACTGATTGATGATCGATGCCAATGGCTTGGCTAAAAACAAGGCATATTTGCGAATAAGTTTGACCGGCAACTCACCAGGGTAGGAAGAACAGTTCGGTTTGAGTTTTTTAAGTTCTTTAAGAACAGCAAATTCGGTAAACTGTTTTAATTCTTCAGTTTCACAATCGACTAAGAGATTAACCAGTTCGGCCTCCGTCATTGAGGGGTAGGTGGTACAAATACCAGCAAAGAACTCGTTCACTTCTGAAGCGCTCGTAAGAAACCCGTCAGGCTTGGGTATTTTTAGCTCACTGTTAACTGACTTGCCAGTCATCTGTTTCACTGTGGAATGCCACTTCCGACTGCTACTTTGGAGAAGGGATACTACCTTTTCCCGAACATAATTTCTTCGCTTGAAACGATTGACGGCCACGATTCGGTTTCTAAGTTTTGCCACCACGGCTATTAGTCCGGAACTGTGTAGCCTTCACCTCATCTTGATCATTTGTTTGAGATCGCTTGTGATCCATGGCTTATCGGACTCACTTACCACTACAACTTTAGCGGGAAAAAACTTGTGAAACATTCCTACCAGAAGAGAGTTAAACTGCTGAACTTTACTATTCAGGTTTACTACAGAACACAGGCCTTCGAAGCAGTAAGTCCCGATCCACCGACCGAAATCGCAGATTGATTGAGGGTTAAGCGGACGAATAGTCACTTTGGTTTTATTTTGCTTCTTTTGGTTATTTTTGGCTTGCCAAAGGATTACATAATGATCTGAACTATGGAGAGGACCTAACGACCGAGGGGAGTAATAATTGTCACTCACGTTTGTAAAAATTTGGTCTAGAGTACTGCCACTCTGGTGCGTAGCAATGGTAACTACCTGCATCAGATCAAGGACACTAGATACCCGTTGTCTGTTTGTCTGGCTAAAATTGCCAGTTATTATGAAGCCAGGATAGGCATGGGCACGACGAAGTTTGTCAATGTAGGTCTGTAAGTAGCTGATAAGTTCTTTCCTATTCTTTGCACTCTCTGTTTAATACACAGATGCAATTATCAAACAGGAGAACTTTTTTGATAGTTTGGATGGCTCGCACTCTACCCAGACAACTTCGGGACACGAATCGGTTGGTATATTTAACGGCTTAGACGAAATGTCATTACGAATATAAATATAAACGCCACCACCTTTTCTACTCAAGCCTGTATCACGGCGAATGTTGAAGTAGCTAGTGTAGCCTTTTATTCTACCCATTTTGTCAGTGATATCCCAGCGTTCGGTAACTGCGGCAATAGGAACACTCACTTCTCTCAGCAGTATCTCCAACTCGTCAACTTTGTTCGTTAACGATCGGGTATTACACAGAATAAAATTCAGAAGCTTTGCCTGGCCCTAGTAGTCAGTGGTAGTTCCTAAAAAGTAGTTTACTCTTTACTAGGTTCAATATAATAAAAAACCTAAGGCTTCTGTCTGTATTTTATATATTAATATGCAATGTAAGTAATATATAATATGCATCTAATATGCAGTTTAAAGCCAACTGCAGCTTCAATCAAGATCAGGAAGAAATCATGGAAGCAAAACACATTATAAAACTTGGTTTAAGGTAACCGCAATAGGCCATACAATGTGCAATTAGTCGGGTCTTGCTAAGTTTTTGAAATAGAAGCAATATTACCCCGAAGAAATAAACCTGGCACCAAAGACCTGCCCAAACACATCTGAAATAGTAATGGCAAGTGACTAACCATCCCGTTTGAACCAATGTTAAGGTGGAAGCCACTTCTATTATTAATATCACATGATTTCGATTTTAGACTTTTAACACTACGATCCTTTTGGTCAAAGGGAAGTGGGGGCATACGTTCCTGTAGAATTCTTGGATAGTAATAGAGAACAGTATAAATTAGCAAACAGAGAATTAACTGAATAATTTGCTGTATTGAAAATAAATTATAACGATTAATCCAAGACATACAAAATTAATAAAATAAAATATAAAATCGTGAAGAAAACGAGGACAATTAACAACCAGTGAAAAAATTGAAAAATTATGCAAATATTTCGATCAAGACCTCCGCTTGACCGTCCTCAGTGCAGAATAAAACTAATAAAATTTAAAAAACCAAACCTTAAAATAAAAGCACGAAACTAAAATTGGGCGACCCTTTCTCAGTAACGGTGAAAGGGTAATTATTTACATACAAAATTATTTCAGAAACGTCTTGAATATGTACCGTGTTTTTTGTAAGTTTAGTTATTTCTTTGTTTCTCCTGAGAGGAGGAAAATCATCTCTTAACCTGACACAATTTGTTTTTATTTGTACGTATTTCCAGAGAAAATTATTGATCATCCCTAAAAAAAATTTTTAATTAAAATATTTTTGTTTCGTTGTTTGGTTCTATATTTACATCATTTGTTTAGCTTTGTTATTTTTTTTGCTTTTACTTGTTGGTAATTTTTTTGCACATGTATTAACTTGAGAAAATTATTGATCACCCCTAAAACTTTTTTTTTTTAATTAAAATATTTTTGTTTAGTTGTTCGCTTCTATATTTACATCATTTGTTTAGCTTTGCTTTTACTTGCTGGTAATTCTCTCGCAGATGTATTAAAATAATTTCTTATATCGTACAGAAATTCAGCGCCTTGTCTTAGCTGGGCGTATAAGCGAAGCTATTGAAACAACTCAACGTTTGTACTCAGGGATTTTAGAAAAAGACCACGACCTCCTCTTCCGTCTGAAAGTTCGACAGTTTATTGAAATGATAGCTGGTGCAGATTCAGAAGTAAAGAATTTAAGGTCACCTAAAGTCCATGTAAGTAATATGTCCATATAAAGTCCATGTAAGTAAAGTCCATGTCGCCTAAAGTCTATGGTTTTGGGATATTCAGTTTAATATTCGTAAATACTTCACTTATAGCATCAAATTTACGTCAAGAATTAGCCTCCTTTGTCTTGTAGCTTTGCTGAAAATATTTGATAGTCCACCCCAGGTAAGTATCATTGAACTATTGTTTGCTTTAAATTACGTAAAATAAGCAATTATTTAAGTTTTATTTTGAATTTATTAATTACTAAAACACAGGAAATATTTCGTTGTATCTTAAGTGCGCATTGTTGCTTAGACTAGGCTATGACAGATTAGCGTTTAATTTGAAAAAATAGAGAACTGAATTGAGTATTTAGCTCATATTGCTGCACTGAATTACTAGATGGCAGTGGTGTATTTAGGGGGAAGGAACAGTAGGACTGGTCCCCCCCCTCAAAAAAAGAAAATTTGTGGAATTAATTATTGTTTGTATCAGTCGCCTTGATATTCTGCTCTGTGTTTGATAATTTATTTGAAGGGGGGTCCACGATAATAATATGTCTCATTTTTGCAAGTCCTTGTTTCTTTTTACGCATCTATTTATTAAACTTTTTTTATGTATCTTACAGAATTAGCCAGTAGTTATCGATTACACCGTGCTCGAGGCTACTGCCTCTCTTAGTGTGTACTCATTTACATTTGGTCAGATTGGAATTGATGCGAGCTCTGTTGTTAGTATTTGACTTGGTGTGTATAGACAGTTATCATAATGGCTGAACGGAGTAGTTAATAATCTCTTCATTTTTTTTTTTTTTTTTAAACCCTCGTGTAGTTTATAAAAACAATGTTTTGGCTCTGAATGTTCCTGATAAAATTATTCTACTTAAAGAAATTTATTGATGAAAGTTCTTTTTCATCGCAACTTTAGACACAATTTTCAGGTTTTTAATGCTAGGGAAAGATTGCAATAAAGCAGGCTTATTTTATAGACAACAATATCTTGACTAATCATCCGGGTTTCTTGCGAGTCTTATTGTAGAACCACGATTTGTCCAGCAAGAAAATCTCCAGGACGATTTGAATAACCTATTTGACTCCCAAATTATTTAGTAACATGGTGTCTATTTTAGTAATTTAATAGTGTTTTGAAATTGTTGCCAATTAACCAATTCATGCAAAAAACTATTGTTGGACCAGAATGCTAATTAAAAGAGTTAATTAAGTGTGAAAATTTGTTTAGAGCATATTGTAAAAGTTTTCAGTTTTCTATTTCAAAGTAAATAAAAGATTTGGTGGTAAGTTTTTTTCCATTTTAAAGGGAGCGATAATATCACCGAATGAAAAGGGGAGGAAAAAACACAGGATATTTTTGTCATAAGATCAAACTGCATTTTAAATTATGATTCAATGCCATAAAGATGTCTAAATGTTTTATTTTGGAAGTCCGTTTATTACACCACCATTTCAAATTAATTTTTCTAAAATACTAGAAGAACTTCTCAACCGAAGCATTAATTATCTCTTTATGAAATAGATCAACAGTCAGTAAGGCCCTCGCTCACTGAACCCATGGTCACCTTCATTGATATTGACTTTGGAGTTCTTTGAAAGCCGTTATCTGATTTGTGATATATGGAAGTTTGACCTATTTTGCACGCACTGGAAGCTTAAAAAGGACTACGAGTATACTGAAGTAATTAAGCGGCTATAATGTTTAATAAAATATAAAAAAGAAATTGGATTCTAAGTGACCAACAGTTGAACTTAAAAGAGAGTTTAACTGTATTATTTGTGGTTTTCATGAAGTAGCCCCGCGTGGTCATCGTCGAAAAGTTATCTCCCAATTCTCCCAGTTAAAAATGAAGGAGTGGTCAGGGGTTTGTTGCACTTGATTGCGGATTGCGGAAAAACAAAATTGCTTGAGCATTGCGAATCATCCACTAAAAACATGGCTTATGTCTTCACAAGTGTAAAATGACATCATTGATAATGTCGGCAATTTCATTCGGGACACTGTTTTAAAAGAGTGAAAAATGTGAAATGTTTTCGAATATCGGTGTTAGAGACGAGTGATGTAACATCAAAAGAACAGCTTAATCTTGTCTCTCCTTTCTATAACGATGATAGGACAGAAGAAATATTTTTGAGCTTTGATGCCGCGAATGATTTGACTGGGGCAAGGCAAGCAAGGCAAATTATTTGACTATGCTTAAAGTTTGGATTAAACATGAACAAGTGAGTTGAAATTGGCTTTGATAGAGGTAGTACGTGGCCGGTTTGTACAAGTGTGGTCAAGTAGATATACGAAAGCAGTATCCACTTGCGATTTAAATAAACTGTGCTTCTCAGTATTTAAAAGTTTCCTAGTGAAAACCTCCAAATTAGATCTAATTCAAAGATTATAAACGTTTCCTAGATAAAACCTCCAAGTTAGATCTAATTCAAAGATTATATGGGAATGTGCAGGAAGCAATTTTCTTCTTTTTTTCTTCTTTTTTTTTACCCTAAACGAACCGACTCTTAGCTTCTGTACTGCCATCTATCCTGTCGCATACAAAAGAAGCTGCTTTGAGAAACATGCTGGGTTAATGACATGATAGTACGATTAATTTCCTGGAGCTCTTTCCAGCTGTAGTTACGGTACTGGAGAGTTTTGCCAACGACCAATCTAATTCGGGTCTAATGAGAAAAGCCAACACCTTGGTAGGAGCCATTACTGAGGTTAGCTAAATTTTCTTTTTGACTCTTGTTGAGAAAGTCAGTTCAATTATGCTTTCAACTTCTGTTTCTCTAAAAAAAAAAAAAAAAAAAAAGGACCCACAGCATGTCGATCTGTGCAAGTTGGTATTGACAGAACTGACAGGCATGGATTTTCCTTCTGTTTAGGGAAGAGCAATTCAGACTGCTGAAAGAGTTGGGACACATCCCTCAATAGGAAAATGCCGTTGACGGTCATTGTCCTCTTCCGACATTTCTTTTTTTTACAAGGACTAAGCCTTTCCCCTATCTAGAGCAGCTGTGTGATGAATTTAACATCCAGTTTCTTACTGAGAGTGGAATAGCATTTGAAATCTAGCTTTTGTGGTCCTCTCTTTTTTATTAGTGCTGGATCGACCAAGGTTGTTACAACATTATAAGTTTACAAACGGTTCTGTTTCTCTGAGGCTAGTTTCCACGATTAGCTTTCTGTGTGGAAATAATAGAAGTGTAAAGGCGAATTTTGGCGTCCCGATAAAGTTTCTGAACTCTTGATGTGTATGACGAGCGTTCATCCACTTCATCAATCTGTTCATCCACTCTTGATTGTATTCTCCACGCTTGATGTTACTATGACGTCTGCATGGTGTTTATTTAGCACCTTAAATGGGCTTTAATCATACCTCTGAAATCTGACTGAAGAGGACAGATTCAACGGGCTCACAAATCTCTACATATTGAGATGCTAAAATAAAAGTTACGATGTTTTAGGCAACCTCATGAAAAAAAGAGACGTATAAAAAAGTGAAAAGTATTAGCGGTATTCATTTAATATTATGTGAGATCCAAAGTTTAACAAGGCTTATTGTTAAAACTCCTCTATTTGGTTTGTCGAACTTAATAAATCAGTCGAATTTTAATTAACACACTAGTTTGGAATCTGGATAATTAAGTATCAAGTTTTTGCGGTGTGTACCAGAACAAAGCAGTTGTTGGTCCTTGAAATTTTTGAAATGGTGTATTTCACAGAACCAATTTTCGAACGAAAACCTGATTCAACGCGTACTCAGCAGAATTACAAACAGATATGGCTTTTGAAAGTAGTTGCCAGATGGCAGCACTTACGGACCCATGAGAAAATACTTTTTTTGTTGATCCGAATATTTTTATATTTAGTGTTCCAAGAAAATATTTCGGCAATGGGGCCACGAAATTGTTGCATATGTTAAGGTCAGTATATTTTAATCTAAACTCAGCATGGAACTGCTGCTTGCTTGCTTGAACGGAGTTTTTCACTCGAAAGGAGAAACGTGGCACTGAGTAAGGAAAGATCGGCCAACAGCTTGAGATGTTCCTCTCTGACATAACTATGAAACTCCACATCAGCTCACACACTATTGACTATGGCTCAAGTACAAGCGAAAACCGTATTTATTGGCCCATGGCAAGAATTTAAGCAGATTTCCTAAATGTAATATGGTAAGTCATCAATCTGGTCGAAGTCCACATGCATCATAAAAAAACAAAGGTTAGACTTTTGCCACTTTCTCATAGTAGTGAAATTGGCGAAAAGGAAAGAAAAATAAAAACAGGATAAAATCATACTGTTGCCCCTGCAGCACTATCAGTGAGAAAAAAAAATAACCTGGCTTGCTCTTCATCATGCAGGAAGTGCTCCCTCTATTCTATTACCTATCTAGACACAGTGCCGTGCTTAATACTTTCCGGTCTTTGTTTCATACTGGACTCGATCTAACCTGACTCGGACTGAAAATTTGAATGATGAGAAAGTAATTCTAGCTGGTACTTCGGTTTGTTTTCGTCATATGCTATAAAAACCATCTACAAGGTTTATATATATATATATATATATATATATATATATATATATATATATATATATATATATATATATATATATATATATATATATATATATATATATATATATATATATATATTTATAACCCACTTACATCACAAGATAAATATCGGAGTACAATAAAAAAATAACAAAAAACACAAACAATAAATTACCAGTAACAATTAAACAACAAGAACATTAAGTAAATAAAAATTAATAAAACAAACGGATCAAACCATGGTGAGGTGACAAACGCCTATACACTGTTCCCGAAAGTCTCTCGTGCTAACCAGTCAGCCTCTCACTAATATTTGGAAGGTAAAACTTATTTATTATTTTTCGATTCCTATACCGAAGAAGAAGATATTTACAAAAACAGAAACAAGCCACTCAAATATCACTAAAATCCTTATTCCTAAAAGTAGGATGAATCCCAGAAAGGTAAAAAACAGAATGATCTGAAAAAGTAGAATAGAGCTTTCCAAAGGCAATACGATTATATTTGCCTCGATTGCCTAGAACTTTTGAGTAACCAATCTGGATCTTTGCTTTGGCAACCCGGACAGATCACTTCCGACAAGATTTAGATTTTTTTGCAAGTGTAATACCCAACCACCGTACCGAATCAACATTACGGATGAAAAAATTCTTAGAGTGTCAAAGGTTTATGAGTGAGTGACAAATTGAAAGCGAGATACTAACATTTACCTATGTTACGCGAAATACTGGTTTGAGTAAAAAAATAAGAATTTTTATGAATCGTCTGCAATAGCGTAAGTTTAGACCGGCTAATTAAAAGAGTTTCATCAGCATAAGCAAGGTAAGAAATATCAGTTAACCCAACAAAACATAGAAGAAATATTTTCAAGGATACTAGAAATACGAAATTTAAAAATACTTGGAGATAAAACTCCTCCTTGCCCCACACCCCGACGAACAGGGACAATAAAAGAAGAAAGAACACCATTAGTTTTAAATCGAAGATGAGGTTTACTATACAAAAACTTAAGAAGAAAAATAAGTGAAAGGGAAATGTCTTTACTATGATGAGAATAAAGAGCCTTACTGTATTAAATACCATCTAAAGCCTTAGAAAGATGGAGGGCACAAATATGAAGACTGTACCCTTTATCAGAAGCATCTTTAAGAAGGCAAGCCAGAGCACGGGGAGCGTGCTGGCAACCGATGCCAGACCTGTTTGTAAAAGATTTACTATATTGATTCAGCATAGTAGGTTGTGAAATTACCCATTGGTGCCATACTATTACAAAGACGGCCGACTTCTTGCGAAACCTTTTTGTGTTTATTTTTAGCTAGATATTCGGTATATCTAAACTTGGAAGAAAAGAGAGCTGGTTAAATATACATTTTTCCTACTAAAGCGGCTTGGAAGCCAAATCGAGTTTACAGCTTTTTTTTCCTTGGAGTACATCGTTTAATTGTACTTCGTATGAAAAGTTATGCAACGTAATGACCACATTGCTAGATTTCGGCTATAAACAAATTGCTTAGGATGATAATACTTATTAGACTAAAAGGTGATGTTGAAAAGTTTTAAGAGAAGAAAGTTTGGTTTTAGAAAAGGGAGAATGTACCAAATTTTTTACCTTAAAATGTGAAATTGAAAAGTTTTAAGAGAAGGAAGTTTGGTTTTAGAAAAGGGAGGATGTACCAAATTTTTTACCTTAAAAGGTGAAATTGAAAAGTTTTAAGAGAAGGAAGTTTGGTTTTAGAAAAGGGAGGATGTACCAAATTTTTTACCTTAAAAGGTGAAATTGAAAAGTTTTAAGAGAAGAAAGTTTGGTTTTAGAAAAGGGAGGATGTACCGAATTTTTTACCTTAAATGGTGAAATTGAAAAGTTTTAAGAGAAGAAAGTTTGGTTTTAGAAAAGGGAGTATGTACCAAATTTTTTAACTTAAAGGGTGAAATTGAAAAGTTTTAAGAGAAGTAAGTTTGGTTTTAGAAAAGGGAGAATGTACCGAATTTTTTACCTTAAAAGGTGAAATTGAAAAGTTTTAAGAGAAGAAAGTTTGGTTTTAGAAAAGGGAGGATGTACCAAATTTTTTACCTTAAAAGGTGAAATTGAAAAGTTTTAAGAGAAGAAAGTTTGGTTTTAGAAAAGGGAGGATGTACCAAATTTTTTACCTTAAAAGGTGAAATTGAAAAGTTTTAAGAGAAGGAAGTTTGGTTTTAGAAAAGGGAGAATGTACCAAATTTTTTACCTTAAAATGTGAAATTGAAAAGTTTTAAGAGAAGGAAGTTTGGTTTTAGAAAAGGGAGAATGTACCAAATTTTTTACCTTAAAAGGTGAAATTGAAAAGTTTTAAGAGAAGGAAGTTTGGTTTTAGAAAAGGGAGGATGTACCAAATTTTTTACCTTATAAGGTGAAATTGAAAAGTTTTAAGAGAAGGAAGTTTGGTTTTAGAAAAGGGAGAATGTACCAAATTTTTTACCTTAAAATGTGAAACTGAAAAGTTTTAAGAGAAGGAAGTTTGGTTTTAGAAAAGGGAGGATGTACCATATTTTTTACCTTAAAAGGTGAAATTGAAAAGTTTTAAGAGAAGAAAGTTTGGTTTTAGAAAAGGGAGGATGTACCAAATTTTTTACCTTAAAAGGTGAAATTGAAAAGTTTTAAGAGAAGGAAGTTTGGTTTTAGAAAAGGGAGAATGTACCAAATTTTTTACCTTAAAAGGTGAAATTGAAAAGTTTTAAGAGAAGAAAGTTCGGTTTTAGAAAAGGGAGGATGTACCGAATTTTTTACCTTAAAAGGTGAAATTGAAAAGTTTTAAGAGAAGGAAGTTTGGTTTTAGAAAAGGGAGGATATACCAAATTTTTTACCTTAAAAGGTGAAATTGAAAAGATTTAAGAGAAGAAAGTTTGGTTTTAGAAAAGGGAGAATATACCAAATTTTTGACCTTAAAAGGTGAAATTGAAAAGTTTTAAGAGAAGAAAGTTTGGTTTTAGAAAAGGGAGGATGTACCAAATTTTTTACCTTAAAGGGTGAAATTGAAAAGTTTTAAGAGAAGGAAGTTTGGTTTTAGAAAAGGGAGAATGTACCAAATTTTTTACCCAAATTTTCATGCTTAGATTAATAGTTGAGAAATGTTTGAATTATGAGAGCCTTTTAGCCATTAGTTCTATTGACTTTGACCAGGCATTTGGTGTTGGTGTACAATCAACAGTACTAGGAAGATTCAGTGGACAGGTTCAGTTTCAGAGTTGCTTATAATTGTATAAACATCGGCAAAAAAAAAATGAACTTTCCCTGAGGACGGATACGCTTTGGTCAGTTGACGCAAAGCGTAAACTTAAAGGATTCTTTATCTCAATCGGTAATTCTTAACAGCTAAAATCAATATTATATAGATCTTTCCCACATTTGTGTTTGACGTTGAAATGCTTTTTGCGTTTATTGCTAGTGATGCTTTCATTTGTTACATGTGTTTATATATAAATAAAAATAGATGGCAGTGTATTCTGCTATTTTCATTTACTTGACTGCGAGGAATTATAGATTAGTTAGATTACAATTATGCTGCTAAAACTATTAACCTAAGGTAATCGTTTTCAACAAATTAATTTTGTCTTAAAGTTTAAAGGGGTTAGATTTAAAACTGAATTTCTTTTGTGATTTTGCTTTTTTAGTTTGAAAATACCAAACTTTTAGCTTTAAAAAGAGAGAGGAAAATTTATTGTAACAAAGCAAGAAGAACTACAGTTTGACGGCCACCTCAAGAAGTAATAACTTGTCCGATGAGGTGGCAAAATTTATTGTACCAAACCAACAACAACTACAGTTTGACGGCCACCTCAAGAAGTAATAACTTGTCCGATGAGGTGGCAAAATTTATTGTAACAAATCAACAACAACTACAGTTTGACGGCCACCTCAAGAAGTAATAACTTGTCCGATGAGGTGGCAAAATTTATTGTAACAAACCAACAACAACTACAGTTTGACGGTCACCTCAAGAAGTAATAACTTGTCCGATGAGGTGGCAAAATTACACTCAAGCAAGAAGAAGAAAAAGCAGTTGACAACACACTTCATAATCAACACCATAAACCTCACAAAACAATTTCAAAAAATGTACTGTTCTATTCATGCCCCGTGAGGCCGTAAAAAAGAATTATGATGTTTAATAGACTTATTTTACAGATATTTGTCCTTTAAAACATTACAAGAAAATGTGTCTAATCTAATGAAATGGAGCTTTTTATTAAAAAGGGAGTAAATATAAGGCATTAAAATGTCCAGGATTTTTTGGTCTTTCCTTTGTATTTGAGTATTTATAATTTACTGAAGTAAGTTTTCACATGGAATTAAACTAATTGGCCTTTTAAAATTATTTTGTGGTCGATTACCAAAATACTTCTGTTATTTTATTAAATTAACCCTTATTTTCTGGGAATATCGTTACGAATGTAATAATTCAATCCAGATGTTTTGATTTAACGGTAAAAAAAATTTGAGATTGAAGAAACTTATTTACTGTACATTGCAAGATCTACTATGCACGATCTTGATATATCTGTAATCCGTGGCTGATATTACTTTGCTCATTTAAAATTTTCTTAATAGGGTGGAAGTCCATCGTCAACTCCCCTCTATGGTACAAGCTATACCTCTCCACAATCGCAATCTGGAGGTTTTCTCAGCAATCCTGGTTCTTTTCGTCGATCCCGATCACGAAGTAAAAGTCCAACAGTTCAACAGACTCATCCATCGGTTATTCAATCGACTCGATATGCCAATGGAAAAACTGAACAATCTATTGCTGAAGTTGATGGTGACGTAGATATGGAAGGATCTCAGACGAATGGACAGTGTAGCAATGGGGTTCAGAATGGAAGCTCAGTCCTTAATGGAACTAGCTCTTCACATACTAGTATAAACTGTTCATCTTTCACCCCAACCCAGCTTCCCCTTCTTTTCTCTGTCTATTCGTGTTTATCTTCCTTTTTTCACTTTCTTACTTACTATTTCTCTTCTTTTACTTCTCGATTTTAGAATATCGGGTGACTTATCATTTATACCAGGCGACCCTGTTGCGACCCTTGATGATATTGGATGTGGATCGCAGTGATATTACCTGTATCACTTGCATTCGGCCCGCTGTTGTATGTGAAATTACAATATTATTTATGAAATATGTAACTCTATTTTGAATAAGATAAAATTTCCGTTAAAAATTCATCCTATTTATCCTCTTACATAGTATAACTCTGTCTATTTAACGCTACATCCCTTTTTAAGAAACAGCCAACCAAGATTTTAATTCAAAAACCTACTATCGTGCATTGCTTCAAGATCTTTGTTCATTAATGGCCGCTTGATAACGTTTGCTTTAACAATAAAAGTGAATGTGCCAGATGTTATATTATGTATCTTGATTGTCGTCTTGTCGTGATTTTGAGCACGTTTCCATTTTAATCTACTGGGATTGCAGTCTTGCTCAGGGGGTCCAGGAAATTGATTAGTTGTTAAAAGCTTCACATTTCAAGTTAGATTTAGTTTTCATTTATTCACTCTTCTTATTTTGTTTTCTTTTTTTTTCTTGATGGTGTTGGTCAAAATATTTTGTTTGTTGAAATAAGATTGAAATAAGCAAATGCATTATTCAAAATACCTGATATATTCATCAAAATGTTTTCTTCTTGAAAGCAGATGAGGAAATATGCGATGATGCTATTCAAAATAAACTGTTTCTTGAAATAAGATAGACTCTTCTTGTAGTGTTCATTCTGTGCTGCAAAAAGTTGATATAACACTGAAATTTGTCCCCAAAATTTTGAAAATATAATTTCATAGCTCTTTGTGTGCTTGCTAAGGAGCCATATTATGGCACCTTAGACGAATTAATGTGTAACAATAGTTTTTGAATGAATACGTGGAATTTGGACTTATTGTAGCAATAAGTCTAAATTCCACATACTTATTTAAAAACTTTATCCAATATTTTCAAACCTGTCAAATCCATTAATCTAGTGAATCAAATATTGGAGAAGTATGGAGAGTGTCCTAATACACTTGTAATTTTTTTCATGAGTCATTTGAAGTGCCCTGTTTAGAAAATTTATTTACCATTCAACGGCTAAAATTCGTCAGCCACCGTTAAGCCATTTTATATGTTTTTCTTTAATAGTCATCTTTTAGGTAATTTATGGTCTTTTAGGTCTTTTAGGACCATCTTTTAGGTCTTTTAGGTAACGTTTTGTGTTTATATCATATTAGGTTATTATATTGAATCACTTTCTAAAATCACTCCCAAGGTTGAGGGTATCTCAGGTTGGAAATCTATTTTTGAGAACTCAGGAAACAGTGCGCTTATAGTATTAATTGGTAAATTTAGAGTTGGTACCTCATTGGATGTTGCACTTATATTTGGAACTCTATTCAAAAGGTGTTTTTCTTAAGAGTTTCTCTTTCAACTTCTTCAATAGAAGAAGTTGATATAACAAAAGTTGATATAACACTGAAATTTGTCCCCATTGACAAATCAAAATAGCTATATTACCTATTTAATACATAAATTAATTGGCTTGTCTTTAAATTCTATTTAATAGATGCAAAAATTAAATCTTTTGGCCGCTAACCAATTCACCCTAATAACAATGCCCCTTTTCTGAAAAAGGTTGGCTACGCCCGTTTTATACTAATAAAAAAAACATATTTTCCAAGAGAAAAGTAAAGAGTCGCATTAAAGCCTACGAGCAGTAATAAAGTCATACAATACATCAAACTTAAAACGAACGGAAACTGTTCTTAATGAATATATTAAATCTAACATGAACAAAAACTACAAGAATGATCAAGTCAAATTTAATACGAACAGAAATTCCTGCGAATGATTAAATGAGGCCTAAGACGTAAAGGCTTTGAGTTTAGTAAGAGATAGGAAAAAATTGTTCAACTAATTTTGGGTAATAGATCATGTGAAAATAAAAGTAAATTAAGGGATTAAGGTATGAAGTCGTTAAAATGTAATTTAAGGAAATTTGAATTTGAGGCTATGGAAAGAACTGCTGAGTATCCAGAATATGCAGGTTCGGCCCAAGTGTACGGCTTAACCGTCAAATACTGAATTGGAGTATGAAGATATTGTGGGGGGGGGGCGGGATAGTGAATCCGGACTAGTCACTACTAAGGATTGGAATCGTGTCTCGCTTAGCGATGAAAGAAGTGTTGAGGAGGAATGAAGTTTTTAAACAATGGTTACGAAATAGTATAGAGAACTGTGAACATTTTTGACTTTCGGAAGCGAAAGAAAATTCATTATACCAAATTGGAATTTGAGATGGTATTTAAAAATTGTAAATAACAATTCTGTAGGTGCTGCTGGCATGGTAACTTGAGTTTTGGACATGTGGTTGCAACGAAGTTGCAGACAAAATACTGAAAATTATATATATGATGTCTCAAGAAGAAAACGCACTCGGGGGTTTTAGGAAAATTGATTAATTCCCCTAAATAATAAAGATAATTAGAGTAAATGTAGCAATTATACTGAGAAGGGTTGATGAGTTTTGTGTGCTATTCCTGTTCATATGGGATATTTTGTTGAATTATGACCTAAGGAACTGGCCTTAGATACAGTGATATTAAATAGAATAGTAAAATCTTCCTTTTGTTCATGTTTTACAGATCATGTAAGAGAGGCTTAAAGAAAACGTGCTAAAATCTAACTAGTTTCAATCTGAAAGTCGGACGTCCTCGAATTGAATTCTTAGTAATAATGATAGTTGAAATTAGCCCCAAAAAATCTAAAAACACCTAGGCTAGCCAAGATTGATAGGTACCTGTAAGGGTAAGTATTGGTGGGTATTGCCTTTTTCTACCATCCTATCGCAACTGACCCTTATTTAAGCAGAACATCCTGTATGACAGTAGGTAAAAAGCTTGCAGACCTAAAATTAGAGGATGTGAAAACTCCATTTACTACCGGAAAGCAAATAAATGCGTAAATACTCCATACCCAATTTCCTATTTGCCTACGACCCAAAGTAGTTTGGATCTAATGGCTATTAACACCCATTAAAAACTAGCTTTTTAAAATGCAAATTTAATGTTTACATTGTATGTAAAGTTTTATGTTCAGTTTAAGGTTTATGTTCTCTGTAAAAAAAAGACGATTTCGCGACTTGTCTACTGTACCGAAAGGACGAAATGTTTATACCATTGGATTTTTCAGTTCCAGATGTACCCGTTCGCTGAGCCATAATTAGGATATTATCCAGACTGATTTTAAGTTGTTTAATGGTGTGTTTCCTGTGCGAATTTCGGCGTGGTATTTTTCTACTCTTCCAATTTTGCTTATATTCTATAACTGAAATTCAGTTCATTCCATCTACCGAATTTACTTTATGGAATTCGGTACACAGGGTTAGATTGAAAATACTGTGACAATTGGTTGAAAATAATTAAAAAATGGCAATTTTCCTGTTTTTTCAGCAAGTTTAGATCCTTCTCCAAGAAAAAGCTTAAGTACTATCACAAATGTGGGTCGGTGAATGGGTAGGTCTGAAACGAATGAAGCCAATCATATAAGCATTGTTCTTTTGGTGCAACTTTTGTAGGCCTGTCACAAAATTGCTTGTTTCAGAAGGTACATATACCTTAAAAAAGGGACATTGTTCCTATTATCACTTGTTTTCTTGCCTTCTTTGTGTTTTTTTTTTTTAAGATAAAAACAAATTCAAAGCATATTTCAAAAATTAAATTTGGGAAATGGATAGTCTCAAAATTTCGAAATTTTTTTTCGGTAAATATACAATGCTGAATCCCAGATGTCGAACGGTAGCAAAATGTTCGTTTTATGTTCAATTTTTTAAATGGTAGGACTACAGAAAAGCAACAAACAAAAAATCTTGCATAAGGAATATAAGCCTAAAAGTGCGCTTTAATACGTGGGTGCGTAATTGTTTATAATGTTTATGTTTATTCGTTTTTGTTGCACTAACATTAAAAAGAAACACTGTGGATTACAAACAGTAATAAAACTAAGAAAATCAAAAAAACAACACAATAATTACTGCACACGCTGTGTAACGAGTATCAGCTTAAGCAGCTTCAGAAACCAAAAAATTACCAAGAGGATTAACTCAGAAATAAAATCCAAAGTGCTTATACATAGAGCTTCAATGAGACTACATATATGAGAGGGTGTGTCAAGAAGCTCAAACTTACGAACTAAATTACTGTTTCGTTACCAACTGAGTAAATGAAGCAAACAATTATGGTATTTGAAACATGTCACGCGTAGGGGGCTGCAATACTTTCTCTAACAAATAGATAGTATTGAATTTTACAGTGTTCTGCAATAATTACAATGCAGGGAGTGGCGCGCCACCCCCCCCCCCCCACTTTCTTGACATTCGAAATTTTGCAAAATCGGCCGAAATTTTGCAAATTCTTGATTTCTGTAGAGAATTCGGCCTAAATCAGGTAGCGATTCAGTAAAATTTACGAAGATCGCCCCCCAAATAAAACGAGCCTCGGGATACCCCTGTGTATATTTACCTCTGTATTTATTTTAGACATGGATGTACAGGGATCAGCAGGGAAACAGTTGTGCGGTGGTACATCTACAGCACTCGAGAAGACTCTGACATTTGGGAGAGAGCTCCAAGCCTTTGCTAATCAACTGAAAGAAAAATATGGGAGAAACGAGACAAATAAGAAAATGATTGAGGTTTGTTGGATTTTTTATTGGGAGTATCATCAGATGTCCACCTCAAAGACTGTGGGAAACTGATAGGAGATACCTTTGGCGCTATAACAGGAGTTTAAGAGGAATTAGAAACTACTAGCGCCAAACAAACCTAACTTTGATTAGGTTAAATTTAGAGATTCATTTGGGTCCAACCTGAAAATTTCTAAAAAAAAAAAAAAAAAAAAAAGTGCTTCTTTATTTTTTAATTTGTATTGTTTATTATAAAACAAAGGTCTAGGTCTAGGCTATTATGAAGAATATGGGCCAGTTTAAAAAAAAATCACATACATATCTATTGTCAAACAGTTCGTGGTAACGAACTGTAAGTAAGGAGCGACCCGGCTCAATAGTAACCAAAACTCTAAAAAACGGATACCAAAAGATTTTGATACCAAAGGATACATCAAAAGAATCATATCTTTATGCTGATTTCAAATATATAAGTTTCATCAAGTTTAGTCTTATCCATCAAACGTTAAGCGTCTGGGAAAATTTGCCTTATTTTCGAAAAAAAGGGGGAAAGAACCCCTAAAAGTCATAGAACTTTAATGAAAATCACATTATCAAATTCAGCGTATCAGAGAACCCTACTGTAGACGTTTCAAGCTCCTATCTGCAAAAATGTGGAATTTTGTTTTTTTTGCCAGAAGAAAGATCACGGATGCTTGTTTTTTTTTTTTTTTTTTTTTTTTTTTTCAGGGGTGATCGTATCGATCCAGTAGTCCTAGAAAATCGTGAGACAGCTCATTCGAACAGAAATTAAAAGTTCTAGTGCCCTTTTTAGTAACCAAAAAAATTGGAGGGCAACTTGGCCCCCTCCCACGCTTATTTTTTCCCGAAGTCACCCAATCAAAATTTTGAGGTAGCCATTTTGTTCAGTATAGTCGAAAATCTAATTAATATGTCTTTGAGGATGACTGAATCCCCAGCAGTTCCAGGGGGAAGGGCTGCAAGTTATAAACTTTGGCCATTGTTTACATATAGTATTGGTTATTGGGAAGTATACAGGCGTTTTCACGAGGAATTTTTTTCTGGTGGGGGGTCGGGGGGAGGATCTTTCCATGGAATATGTTCCCTTGGGGGAAGGGACATTTCTATGAAGGGGGAGCCGGATTTCCCAGCATTATTTAAAAAACGATCAGAAATTAAATATAAAAAAACAAGTTTTTTTCAACTAAAAGTAAGGAGCAACATTAAAACTTAAAACGGACAGAAATTATTACGTATATGAGGGGGTTCACCCCCTCGTCAATACCTCGCTCTTTACGCTAAAGGTTTTTTAGTACTTTCGAAAGAGCTATCTATTCTAATTAAGCGGCCTTTGTGATTCAGTGGTTTGTGATTCGAACAAAATTCGAACTTTAGCGTAAAGAGCGAGGTATTGATTAGGGGGCGAACTTCCTAATATACGTAATAAAAACATACGAATATAGAAATTCGTTACGTAAGTTAATTCGTAAGTTACGTCAGAACAAAATTTCGAGAAAGTCATTTTGCCAAAAAAAGGAAAATTAATTTGCGAATTTCGATTCAATTATTCATGTACGGTGAGCCATAATCAAAGCTGCATTAATTCAAAAACGTTCAGAAATTTAATAAAAAAAACTTTAGCGTTTTTTAACTTTAGCGTAAAGAACAAGGCGTTGAGGAGGGGACTGCCCCTTTCATGTACGGAATAATTTCTGTTCGTTTTAAGTTTTAATGTCGCTCCTTACTTTCAGTAAAAAAAACTTGTTTTTTTTTAATTAATAACATTTAAGAATAAGGGGCTCTTTCATCTTTATCTCAATAAAACAAAACAAAAAATGATTAAAGAAAACAAACTTTTATTTCAGTATTTATTATTAACTTCCTGATTTTGCCGGGTAACTCTAGATGATATTAGTTTTTTTTATTACTATTATTATTATCTAAGAGACTAACTTGATTTGAACCTCTGAACCTCAACCGAAGTCTATGTTACCCATACAGACGTCCAGTGATATAAAGTGAGTGGAGAGTAATTAACCCCCCTCTCACGCCCTCCATTTCCCCAAACACATTCAATCAAAGCTTAGAGATAGCCATTTCGTTCAACGTAGTTGAAAGTTCTGGAAATTATGTATTTAACGATGACAAACCCCCGAGAGTCCCCAGGGCAAAGGTTGTAAGTTATTCCCAGGGGGCATATAAGGTTTTTAATGATAGGGTTGTCGTAAAAACTTCAAAAGGGGCTCATTCAACTGGATATTGAGAGGACTAGTGCCTATTTTAATAGTTGAAAGTGATTGGACGGTAACTAACCCCCATCATTCCCCCATACACATCCAATCAAAATTTTCAGATAGCCATTTTGTTCAACGTAGTAGAAAGTTCTGGAAACTAGGTCTGTGAGGATGACAACCCCCCCCCCCACCCAGCTCTCAGGGCGAGGGTTGTAAGTTATCCAACCCTCGCCTGAGAGCTGGCCTGGGGGCATATAAGGTTTTTATTGAAAGTGGTGTTCTAGAAACTTCAAAAGGGCTCAGTTGATTGGAAATTAAAAGGGCTAGTGCCTTTTTTAATAGTTGAAAGTGATTGGAGAAAGACTAACGCCCCTCTCAAGCCCACCATTTTCCCAGACACATCCAATCAAAATTTTGAGATGGCCAGAACATAATTTGAACTTTGCTGAAAAAACTAATAATGAATGTGCATTGTCATTTTAATATAGCCTACGTATAATTATATTTAGCTATCAAAATCTTGATGTTACCTTATGTATTAAAGTTACAAAATCGATAACGGTGATTCTTTTTTTAGTGACGTGAAAATTTTCTTCTCGCCTCAGGAAGGCATTGGGATTTTGAGCCCAACTTATGTTAATTTCTGTTCGTTTTGAATGGAGGTCTTTAGTTGGACAATAGTAAGAGGTCGAAATTCAAAGAATTCTCCCAGTATGTAGTGGCGTAATTTCGTCGAAATCCTGGAGGGGGGGGGGTTGCAAAGTTGGAGCCAATTTTCCAAAATCAACTGAAGATGACAGTAAAAACTAAAAAAATAAGCCATTTGGTACCATAAAAATGCTATTTAGTACTATAAAAGCACTATAAAGGTACTTTATAGTACTATAAGGTAAATATGTACTAAAAAACTGATCTGTTTCTGTTGCTACTTGAATTATGCAGGTGTATCTTAGTTTTGACAAGATTTCGGAAGAAACTAAATTTAATCTGGGGGGGGGGGGCAACTATGGTCTGGAGGGGGGGGGAAATCGAGGTATGGGAGGGCTAGTTGATTCCCTCCCCCTGCTCCATAGCAAATTACGCCCCTGCCAGTGGCGCGTACTCGTAATCTTTGTATCTGTGCATCCAACAGAATTATATAAAAGATAGTCTCGTAGTTATTCACCTGGAATGTCTGGATGCCTGGAAAATGTCCGACCTTTTGTTGAAAACGTAAGGGTTTTGGGGGGGGGATGGGAACATGAGGGTGGGATGGGGATCCTTAAGTTCTTACCATCAAGGTATCTACCAGAAGAGATTATCAGGTTTTGACTGTAATTGGTGGGAAGGACGAACTGGTACCTTTACTATGCCGTTGGGCCTCAGAACCGTTTTCTAAGATTGTTGGAAATGGAAAGGGAGGGGTGGCTAAATCCTTTGTTATAGGGTTATCTAACAATATTTGCGTTTAATGGGTATTGGGAAGTAGAGGTATCGAAAATTGTTAGTAACATAAAGTCTTGTTCAGATGGTTTGGATAGTATCCAGTTAAAGGCTGTTACTATCCTGTTGCGGAAAATAGTTTACTCTTTGGGGCTGCCCCATCAACTGAACTTTTATCTAATTGAAACAACACTACTGGAGCTCATATAACTACTAGATTATAATCTTCTTACTTTAACTTATGACAAAACTAATAATATGACATATTCAAGGATAGGTGCCGTTAACAAAAATGTACATCAAAAGCGCATAGTAGATGTACGCGAAAAGAAAATAACTAGGGACATGAAACAAAGAAATTTATTATTGATGAGAATTTATTATGGAGTTTGATAGTTTTATATCAGTAAAGCTATCTAAAAATCTCGGTAGGCTTCGCCGTGTCAAACATTTGGTAACAAAGCATTAAACATAACAAAAAAAAAATTGTTGTTTTTCATTCGTATGTGGGTTACGGTTGCTTGCTGTGAGCAAGCAATTTTGCAGCATGTTATATTCTTGTCATTAACACATCCACCAGAATAAGTTGATAGATCTTAATTAAACTTAATGGACAACAAGAGTTGACTAGTTGTCTTGTATTGCCTTTCTTGGGTCCGCACCTGACCCGATCCTAGTGGCGGAGGGATTACTCCATTCTTGTCATCATGACGTCGCTAGAACGGGCTGTCAGATATAAATAAAACCTAATGGGAAGTAAGAGCTTCCCCCCTAGTTGTACTTCTTCGTGGTGCAGGGCCTTCCCTACCTCTGTGGGTTCTAGGGGGTGCAAATTCTTGTTTTTGGGATACCTACTTGAACGAGTTGGTCGGAGTTTGCAACAATTTGCTGGGAAGGGAAAGCTTTCCTCATTGCAGCTTTTTGAGGCTTGAATGTGATCTCATCTTTTTGGGAGGAGGGAATAACAACCCGATAATAGATAACACGTAATATCATTAGCTGTTATCTGGGCATTAGCTGGGAGGATTGAGGAGTGTTTGCAGGTATCTGAAAATATCGAACGACGGTATTGGGTTCAACCAAACTTAATCAGAAGTAACAGTTCATGTCCTAGTTATTCCTTTTCAGGCTTCAGAATCAGTTTGACCTCAGTGGTGGAGGTTTAAGAGGGTCCCTAATTTGTGTCGTAGGAATGTTTACCAGAAGAAAAATTGAATCCCAATTAAACTTTTTAGGAAGGAATAACAACCCGTGGCTTTATATGGTCTGCGTTTGATTTTGGCCATGAGGCTTACAAAAATCTCTTTTTATCTGCCTAATTGGTAGATTTACTGGTGGAATTCATTTAAAGAAAAACAACGTTAACGTCTGCAGTTATGGTCGCGCTATGAACGGTCGGTTGAACCTTGAACGATCAAACGGCTACATTCACCTAATCAATCGGCCCCTTCGAAGAGTGGTCCAATGGATCTTAAACAAAGTGTGTAGAAATTTACTGCTAGGACATTTTTCCTTCTTAGGAAAAATTTGAGTACAATCCAATAGATATTTTATTATTAGGATTATCTTGCTCTGTAATGCAGCGTAAAAATAAGATACTTAGCTTACGTATATAACCCTAGTGCATGTTTATTTTTCTTTTTCAGAATGCCTTCAGTTTGATTGCATATAGCGACCCTTGGTCAAGTAAAGCGGTTGGCTGGCAGTTAGAGCAATCTCAGAGAGAAATCCTGGGTGATATTCTGAATTCGGCAATTGTTGGTAAGCTGATACGCTGATTTATTTTGTTGAATGTTCAGCATGAGTGTAAATCGAATAGATATAAATTCCCTTCTTGTTTGTTTGAGGGTTGGTTTGGTTCTTCTAACGAACTGACATTTTATTTCTAAGCTAAATTTAATCTGCTTGTCTTTCCCTGTATCCACACAGAAAAAAGTTTACAGCAATAGACAATGCTCCTCAATTGCATCAACGAGCGATTTCGTTGTGATTGTATTTTGAGAGGATTTTCCCCGGAATCCAATTTTTTGCCCTTGGTACTCTTTTTTTCTACGGTTCTTGCTTTCATTCTGAATATTCTAAGGGTAATAAAAAATGATAAAAATACTCCATCGCTGGTTCATATTGCTTCAAATCGGTGTTTCAGTTGCTGGGTCTTTTTATGGGACAAATAGCAAGGCTGTCGCTCAACCTTGGTGGATCGATCCCTAGGCCCCGTATTGGCAAGCAGAGCATCAATCTACTCTGCTACGACAGGGTTGAAGGTTCTAAGGAAGGCTTTATATGACTGCTGCGGATATTTAGAAGAAAAAAAATTGCGGAGAAAATTGCCTAGGTGTCTGTTAAAAGTTGAATTTTTCACTTTTGATACTCGCTTGATAATTAAACTGCTTAATATTTGCAACTAAATTGCCGTGACAGCTGAATATTGCCCATTATGGATATTTATGTTTGAACCTTGAGTAAGAGGAAAGCAAAACAACATTCTTGAAACAAAAACGCAACAGAAGTAAATTTAATGGAAATGCAAAGAGACATACTAGGAGTTGCACTGGCAGTTCTTGGGTTTCAAATTAAATAACGTAAAATGTATTAAAGAGTTAAATCTCTTTAGCTACTTGTTTAATTTTTGTAGGCTATCTAATTAAGTCCAAGTCTAAATTGTGCTTCATTTTTGTTCCAGGTTGTCATAAAAATTACACAAGAACGTGTTTAAAAGTAGTAACTTTGCTATTTTTAAGTTTAATTTCTGAATAAAGTAGATATAAAATAATGCGGCTAAAGATACCAAACTACCAAATTCTCTCTAGTATTTAGAATACTTTTATCAATCAATCAATCATTTTATTAATACTAAACTCTATTACAAACGTAAAGAAAAATTATTTGGCCCAAGAAGCTTGGCTCGTTGTGGGCCTTACAACACAATAATAAAGCACTAAAACAACCATAAATATTACTCTAAATCAAACAATATATATGAAGTAAAGATTAAAGAGAATAAACACTACCATACAGTAAAAAAAAAAAAAAAAAAAAAAAAAAAAAAAAAAATTTAATAATAACGATATATAAGGGAAAAAACAAAAAGGAGAAACACTAGGAAAAGAGAAAACAGGGAAAATAAACGAAGGAGACCAAAATTACTAAACTGGAAAGACACGACGTATAACTGCCTTTGCAGACAGAAATAACGGGACATCCGGTGGGATCGAATTCCATAATTGAATTAATTTATAAACAGGAGACCTCTGGGCTGCTGTAAATGAACGTTTAGGTATAATGATTCTGCGACAAGAACTACGTGAAAAAGTCGAGTACCTACCTGAGCCTGTCCGTAAAAATAATTGTTGCAGAGGTGGTGAATGTTTACTTAGGAAAGAAGAATGCATTATATACAAAGTGTCTTTTCCAGGAAGACGGTTGAGTGCATCTATTTCAATATTATTTTAAAGGCCAAAAGACGAATAAAGCTAGGAGAAAATAAAAATAGCCTCCACTACCGTGCTTTAGGCCGTTGCAAGCGAACAGAGACAAGATTTATTAGTAATATCCCAGACAGAGCAGTTATAAGAAAGGTGAGGAAAAATAAAAGCATAATAAACAGAAAGCATAACATCTGGGGGAAGAAATGAGTTAACCCGGTGCAACATCGAAGACTGGCGGAGGATGAGGGAACGGGTGTGAGTTATATGAGGCTTAAAAGAGAGAAAACAGTCAAGATACACACCAAGAAATTTCACCATAGCAGCTTGCGGTATAACATCATTCCCATAAGTCGGGATGATTGGCTCCCTTACGTCTCTCATACGATAAGGGGTCCTGAAGTGTACAATGGCACTTTTTTGGCTTTTGAGAGTCATACCATTTGACCAGCACCAATCTTTTACTTTATCAAGAAGACTTTGAGCTAGGGAAGTGGCAGATGGCAAGTCCACTGTAGCAATGAAAAAGTTACTGTCATCAGCAAAAAGAATAGGGTGCACAAGGGGATGAAGACCATCAACGAGATCATTAATGTGAATTAAAAACAAAAATGGTCCAAGCACAGAGCCCTGTGGGATACCCTTCAATATAGGCAAAATAGTGGAAGAATTACCATTAACTGAAACATACTGATATATTCCCGACAGATAAGACCTTAACCATTCTAATGGGACTCCATGTACTACAAATGAAGACAGTTTAGACAAAAGAACAGAGTGTTCAACCATATCAAAGACCTTTGAAAAGTCAAGAAATAGACCCAAAACACACCAGGTCTTGTTAAAATTAACGCGCAAAAACTCTGTTGCATCAGAGAGAGTTTATCAGGTAGAAAAAGTTGTGCGAAAACCATACTAATTGTTAGTAACAGGAGAGGTTCCCGCAGTTATATTTGTACTAGATATAAATGAAGACAGTCTATAATATACTACCCTTTCAACAACCTTAGAGATGACAGGAAGAAGAGAAATGGGTCTATAATTTGAAATTAGAGATGAATCACCTTTTTATGTAAAGGTAAAACAGTAGCAACTTTAAATAAATGAGGGAAAACACCAGACAAAAGCTAGCGGTTAGTCATGTGTGAAATGGGCTTAGAAAAAAACTAATCAATTTTTATAAGAACATTATTACTCAAACCAAAACAATCAAATGAGCTGCTACATGGAAGCATGGAAATAATACTGTAAATGTCAATATCACAGCATGGGGAAAGGAAAAATGACTTTTCTGCTTTGGGAAAACTACTTACTCTACTCTTGGGTTGAATTGGAACTGAAGGAAGAGTGGTGAAATACGAATTGAAGGCGTTTGCTGAAGAATTTTTATCCACAATAGATCCATCAGCATTCCTGTAATGACATGGGGGGACTGTTTCAGTTTCTTGCGAGAAATAGCTTCATTAACTACAGTCCAAACCTTTTACAAGTTCCCCTTACACTCATCAATTCGACGCGAAAAAGAGCTTTTTGGCTGCACGTACTGAAGTCGTAAGTACATTTTTATAATGTTTATACTTCAAAAGATCATCCTGTGTTTTACTTTTACGTGCAACCTTGAACAGAGACGCCTTCATGTGTGTAGCATTGATCAGACTTATGGACATCCATGGGCATTTGGGTATAGAATTCCTTGGTCTCTTCCTCAGAGGAAAATGCTTATCCAACAGAGCTCCCATACGACACACAAATAAACTTGTTGCACATTCAACATCATTAGCTTCAAGAACACTAGACCAATCATTACTCTGAAGACTAAGAATTGAATTAGAAATTTCTTTATCTGTAAAAGTTCTAAAAGAAGATTCACCTTGCTCATTCACAGCAATCTAAGTTTTAGGCACAAAAAGTGATAGATAAATAGGGAAGTGATCAGACGGATCAGTGAAAACAAGACCACAAGTAAACTTCAATTTAGGAGAATGAGAAATGAAAATATTATCTATCAAAGTGGCAGAATTTTTTTGTAGGATCAACACGAGAAGGAAAAAAAAATTGAAGGAAGTAGCCCAAAAGAAGAAAGCACATCAAAGAGATGGTCTCATTCATCTCTTGATCCAACTTTTAACATATTACAATTAAAATCTCCCAAAACACAAATATGTTTTTTAAAGAAAGTCCACACACCTGAAAGCTGATCAAGCAAATCACAGAATAAATGTGTTGGAAAAGGAGGGGGCTTATGAAATAAACAAACAGTAACACATGCAAAATGGATCTTCAGATAAAAGAAAAAAAATCAAATTGTTCTATTATAAGATACTATTAAAGTAGGTAAGGATTCAAAATAATACTGTTTTCTAAATTTAATATTAGATTTTACAAATAAATAAAAGCCCCCAGATCACTTGTTACTATTCGAGGGACCTGAATTGCAGTTTAACCATGCATATCATAGGCTGTTAAATTCTCACTATCAGATAACCATGTTTCTGTTAAACCAATTACATCAAAAGGGCAAGAATTATCAGACCACAAATATGATTTCAGACTATCCCACTTATCTCGTATCCCACGTACATTCAAACCAAATACATTAAAATAACTATTTAAAGATAAAGAAGGCATGATTTTATCACAAAAATCAATAGTAGTGTGATAATTGCAACTAGAATTAACCATAGATTCAAGAAGAGGGTCAAGTGTGTGGGCCTCATGTTTTCTAGCACTACTCGGTTGCTCAAAGATAACTGATTTAAGAATGAAAGGATTCCAAAGAAAACAGAAATCACCCAGAATTACCAAACATGACAAATTCATAAAATTGTTTCACAAATGAACACGATATCAAATAAACATTTCGAAATACCAGTATTTAAATTTAAAATAAAACTTTGAGAATTGCCGTCAACAATGAAAAGAAAGAAAAAAAAAGAAAAAAAAACCTTCAAAACAAATAACAGTAACAAGCTAAAAAGCTCAAAAAAAATTAAATAATAATACACAAGGACAACTACACCAGAAACAACAAAATAAACAAAAACAAAAAAGGCAAAACAATGAAAAAGCAGCCACAGGACAGAGTTATCAATGGCTACCGCACGTTGTTTAAAAAAATTGTATAAAAAAAAACAAATGCATTCATAAGCAAACCCATTAAGTCATAAAGAGTTAAAAAAAAACAAAAACAAAACACAGGGGATTCGGTTACGTTGTACCTCCCCCCCCCCCCCCGTGTAACCTATGAATCGGACAGGGAACTTTCTATTGCTGGCAGTGCTACTTCCGAAAGATAAAGATTAGAAAAAAAATAACTAACAATGTTATTATTAATAGCTTGATAGTTTTTTATTTCGATAATGGCTTGCCAAGAATGGAATATATTTAATTTTGTCCGCTTTCTATTGCTGCTAACTTATATTTTATCTTGTTTGTTTTTAAACTTAAAACTTTAAATTTAAAGTGCTCTTAGTAATAATAAAACTTAGGTTCTCTTGAGAACTGGGGGAGGGGGGTGGTCTAAGCTGTCTCTATCTGTTTCTCAGATTTAAATTGCCGGGAAGCCTCAAACTTTTCCCTGTAAATTGAATGCAAAAAGTATAATTTATTTCTGCTTATTATATAAAGTTGTTTATGTTATATTTGCTTATTATATTACATATGCTTTTTAAATTAAGCCATGCCTGGAAACTCTGAAGAGGTCGGTTTAAAACTGCCTGTCACACGGCTTTTTCCTTGATGATTGGTAGCCCTTAAGATAAATATAGCCAAGAAACTGATATAGCTTTGAACTCGTTTGGCTCAGGCGGCTTTTGTTATATTATATTATTATATTATGTTATTATGGTATATTGTATATATATTATGCATTTTATCGTGTAATAAAGAGAGAATAAGCTAAATTTCATTTACTTTCAGAAAACTATAGAATGCCCGGAAGACCTCCACTGGAAGAAGCTTTGGCTCATGGGTGCGAACTTGGAAATCTTATGATCCAATCTGGCAATGGGATCGCAGCCTTTTTATCCGTGAAAGGGCTACTGGAGCAAGATTCATGAGTGCAATTACTTTTAAAACGTAATCACGTAAGTTCTATTCATAAAAATACTCATAGAGAGTGAAGTGCTGGAAAAAAGGATAATACAGACATTGGCGTGTTCACAAATGCCCCTGCCTTGTGCGCACTCTCATGGGTTGCCAATTAGACAACTCCCCCTTCCCCCAAATAAATACGTCTCGGGTAATCATCATTTTTGGGGTTATCACTCTTTCCTACATAATTCACATACATTTTGTCTCTTTTTGGTAATTTCAACCATTCTTCAAAGAAATGACGGCTTTTTCAATAAGTGATATTGTCAACGTGTCCTCACTATTAAGTTTTGAAATATTTCTAGATTCCATTTGGCTTCAGTGCCGGTTTTTTTTACGGAGACCTCTATCACTGTAGCATAACATACGTCTTATTTGTTTAATAATGTCTGTAGCAATTCAAAGGGTGTGGTCTGAAATTTTTGTTAAATTGATGTTTACTATGAAGCCTCTTTAACTCACGTTCCTCGACGAATAAGGACTATACTGTCCTGTACCTTTTATGCTTCTCAAGTTATTTGGGAATTTCTGTTTTTTTTTTCGAATTGTGTAAAATCTTTTTTTTGGAGCTTATGATTCTTTTTTTTTTTTTTTTTTTTTTTTTTTTTTTTTTTTTTTTTTAAGGGTCTTCGAGGCTTGAGGAAACCCTTGCTTGTACACACAACTATGTTGAAAGACAATTTATTTTTAAAGGATGTTTAAAAAACATTTCAAGTTAACATATCTTTTAGGCTTAGTGTCGTAGCATTCTGGTGCCTAAATTTAGTTGATTAGTCACGCAGAAATATAATGACAATTGTAAGTAAAGAGAATAACATATGGGAGTAAACGAGGGGTCTTCCACCCCATCCGTGAAAATGCTAGTTCAAGCTAGATGTTAGTCTTTTCAATGCTTATTGCAAGTCGAAGAGGTAATAGCTCTTTTACGCTTATAATGTGTGTAAATGCTAAAATATTTATTTACATGTTAATAGACAACAACAAAATTTTATTTCTTTTCTCTTCGTTCGATTCCTTTTCTCATTTTCGTTTATTTTCAGCTGCCGAAGCTAATTCAGAGAAAGGAGAAAATTTTGTTACGCATAGTTACGTATAAGATTCTTCTTAAATAAGAATTTTGTATATTTTTTGTTTTTTTAAAGTGAAATTTTGATGTTTGACCTTCAGAAATAGGTCTAATAGCCCATTCCTTAAATTTTCAGCTTAGTCAGTGATCTTGAGAAGGCAATAACGTTAGAAGGCAAAAAATTTTCTGTGTTATGGTGAATACTCTAGGGAATCTTTAACAGTGTTGCACTAGTCCAGCATTTAAGGTTAACAAAAGTGTTCTAAAAAAAGTAGAATAATTCTTTTTTTTCTAAACTGCTCTCTTTGTAGAAGTTTTTTTTAAATATAGAAATTTAGTTGAACATAAATTCGATCTTTCATACACATTTAAAAAATATTTTCGGCATTTTCTGTTTCTTCTTGAAAATTCTAGTCAAGTCTAATCACAAATTTAAAATTTGAGAAACAATCTTGTGTTTAGAAAATGTTTACTATGCAAATTTTTATGCTGGGTTTTAAATTGTAATAAAAATTTTGCATCCACAGGTTTTAGAGGAAGTCTCTTTTGTTGTGAATTTTTTTCTTGCAAAAACTGTTTTTTGCGGAAAAAATAGTTTTTTTTTTTAATAATCTAAAAATTATCTCAAAGAAAATGAGGGCAACTTTTATCAAATTTTGAATTTAGAATGAAAACTTTTTATCAGGAAGACTTTCTAAACAATTAAAACATTTGAGGCTAAAACACCAAATTTTAAACCACATTACATTCTAAAAAGTATTGATAAGAAACTACACATGTTAGAATATGTCCCGGTTTGGTTCAAAATAAGCACCCTTAAATACACAAAGTCTACAGAACACCTTGTAAGGTTCGGACCTTCTACGAAGAGGTCTAATGCGAATAAGCCTAGCTTATCGAAAGCTGAACAGTTACCGATTTTCGTCCTCTTTCAAAATTTGTTACGATTAACTTAATGCAATTTCCAAAGAAACTATGAGAGGAGGATTTTACTCACTCTTTTTTCTAGCTCTAGTTTACAAGACAAGCCTTGAGTTCTGTAGGATGACCGGCAACAAAAAGTAACTTTGTTGTATTGCAATTGTAGATGGCGTTCTTTGAAAGGCTTTGTATTAAATTCCTGTAGTTTGGTTTTACATAGACGAAATAGTTATCGATGTGTCCAAAATAGCGTACAAGTTGTGCTTTAAGTAGACTTTATTGACTTGGTGTCTTATAGATCCGATCCTAATTTGTTTTTGCAATGAATACTTTTAAAATAAAAACATAACATAAAATACCCGAGTCCAGGGAAAAATAATGTATATTTTATTTTTGAAAAAAAGAATATTTGGGGCCAAATTATTAAAAAAAAAGTAGAATAACATACCATCTAAACAGTTTTTTTTTTTTTTTTTTTTTTTCTGTTTCCAGTTTTATCACTTTAGGATACTTAAACAGTAAACATTTTATTTGAAGACCAATTTTTTTTCTCTATTGCAAATATTTGCGGAAACCAAAAATTTATGAATAAACAATTGTTGCGCAAAGGAACGTAAACAAGGGGGCCAGGAGAGAAGTCCTTCGACTCCCCGATCAGTTTCTTAACAAATTAACCAAAAAATCTTTTCCCTAACAATTTTTCTGTTTAAGTTGCACATTTCCTGCGTTTCTTTGTATTTGTGCCCCTCTGCTAAATAGATTCTTTTTTTGTGTACCTTGCGGCAAGAAGTAATCTAAAAAACTAAGAAGCATCCAGTAGGTCTGGGTTTTCTATCAGAAAACGCAAAAACCGGGGAGAATTTTCTATTGGGATGGAAGTTTGCCGGGATGAACTTTCCAGGGGAAATTTTAAACGGTGGGAAATTGCCTCAATTCATGTACGAAATTCGTTTAATATGTCTTCCTGGTTCTTTTTGGTTCTGGGATGTCTTTTGGGTTTATGGCTGCAAGAAGTATGTCTTTATTGATTCTTTTGTTTTTAGCTCTGTTACGTTGGGCTTTCCAGCAGGTTCTGGGTTTTTGCGTCAGGGCATAAATAAAACCAGGCTTAATCGTAATTAATTGGAAGTGATTATCATGATAACCAAATATGAAGAAAATTGAAAAAAAAAAATGCTGAATGTTTTGACTCGACTTCCATTAACTTTACTTGGTCTTACAAAAACAAGGAAATAGAAGGAAAAAAGGCCAATTAAACGAACGTGGCTGCAACTACTTCAGAAGAAGATTCAAAAATTCTAGATTTTTTTTTTTTGTTAAAAAGTTTCCAAATATATGCAAGCGTATCGTAGAATCATATAAATAGGACCAAAAGTTTGTACATTTAAATTGAAGCTAAACTAGATGTACTGAAGAGTAGTGTCGAAATGGAAGTGAGGAAATCATTTGAAATTTAGTTATTCAAAATTTTTACTTCAAATTGTTTAAATAATTATTAGCCGTGTAGTACTCTTAAGGAATACTCAAGTTATACCTCAAGTAAGTATGAACTCGTAACTCAAGTTATGAATTCTATTCATAACATGATGGCTTGTCATTTTCATAAAAATCTTTTACCGTGCCTTACCTAATATGCATACCTAAATGGACGCAAGTGGATAAAATCCTATAAGACAAGACATCCATAAAAATCTCGTAAGTGCACTGCCTTGCTATGCGTAATAGATTTACCTCAATGGATTGTATTGTTTTGGTATTAAGATATTAATTAGAAAAATATTCTTAGTTATTAATTGTACAGTACCGACTTAGTAAAAAATACTTTGAAAAAAAGTTTTCCAATTTTCCCCTTTTGACCGTTAAATTAAAATAAAATAATTGTAACATCTAATTTGTTTATTGTTTTCCTACAATTAGGCGGCCAAAAATTTCTCCGCATCTAACTTTTGAGCTGAAAGAGGCACAGTGTCGTCAATTGTTAGAGGTATTGTGCCTCACTCTAGATTTTGAAATGTAGCTTCTTGGGGAATTTTTTTTTATTCCCTTTTTTGGTATTTTTATCGAAAGAATTGAAAAACAACTTGTCTCTCCCTCCCCTCATAGACATTGAAAAATACCCTCCTCTCCCCTAATTTTTGTGAATTGACGCCACAGGGAAGGCAGACTGTTTTTTTCAACAGAATATATTTACTAACTCTTCACCTTTTTAAGGTAAAATAACATGAAAAGCCAAAAATAGCGAAGCAAGCTTACGCCACCATTTCGAATGTTCGCCCTTCTTCAGACCTCATAATGTGACCTAGTGACCCCTTTAAAACAGGCTGCAAGATCCATGGGCACCCATATGGGGGGGGGGGCTCCTGTCCCCCCCTCCTGGCTGAATGATGCTGCCTTGTTTTTATATTTTTGTTCTGAGATTTCTATTATATAGCATTAAAAGTAGCAAATAGACGAAGTTTGCCTCCCCCTGGAATTCAGCTTATGGGCGCCCATGGCAAGATCTATCTTTAAACACGATTATATACAAGTACCATTTTAAGGAACTTTGTTGAGATATTTTATAAGTTTTTTCACATATCATCCTCAGCAATCCTTTTTTTTGCATTCCAGGGAGAAGGCCTTAAAGATTGATCTTTTTTTTTCTATTTATCTGGAAAGTGTTATAATATTTTTTTTTTTTTTTTAAGGAGTTTCATTGTTGAACGGATGTCCAGCTGTAAATATTTGCCTGAACACTTCGAATTTGTAAAGCATTTTTTGAAGATTTTTTCTTTGTTTTTGAGATTTTTACCCGCGGTTAGTTAGATTGTTATTAGTAGACATATAAAGTAAGAGAATTAAAAGTAAATTTGTTCTGATTTGCCTTTTACCCGGTATGATTTTCCAGGGTCTTAATAAACACCTTTTTACTGTGAAACATTCGTTTCTTTGAAATTATGTAAAAATGAGTTTTAGAAAATTATTGTGATCCTACAAAAAAAAGGAAAAGAGAGTTAATTTCAAATATAATAAAAAGTTATAATTATAGTGATTGTTACCTAGAATATTTTGAGACTCTCCTCTTTATATTTTTTGCCATCCTAGCACAGTAGGGAGATAATTCAGTTATACAAAAAGTTTTTGTTATATTTTAAATGGTGAAAGCGAAATATTATCTTGCAACGAGCTGAAATCACTAGGTTTAAGAAAAAGGCTATCGTTTCCCTCTGTTTTTTCTCTTTAAATGCGAAATACTAATTTTATTCTTGGATCTACAGTTGATATTAAAAGGTGCTGACACCCTTTAAGGGTGTCATCCTCCTCTATTTCTCTTGAGCGTAGATAAAAGTAGGAAGGAGGAAAAAGTCCTCCCCCACAAAAAATCATTGCCCTACATGTAAAATCCTCAAAAGTCAGTGTAAAGCTTGGTTCTGACAGAAGATGATACTTTCGGAGATAGGAACCTGAGAAATGGTCTGATTGAGATTGTTTGAGGCCTTGTACATATTTTTTCTTACACTTAATATACAAAAAAAGCAATTGAGCAAAAGCAGGGCATTAAGTAAGTATCTGTAACCACCTAGCGAATTAAAAAAAACAGTATTCGATCGTTAGAGCCCAGCCACGCGTCTTTATCAGGTTGTAATGTACAGTTATTTTCTCACAGGTGGCTTAGATGCGTGAAAAAAGTCCCTCATTTGACTCACAACTAATCCCAATAAAAAGAAAACAGGAGAAACTTATGTTCAGTATTTCCGCTCAGCTGTAAAATATATGTTGCGTAACATAACGCCCTTTGAGATACTGCAATTGAAATTAGAATAATTTCAGTCGAATAATTATCTGCTTACGGAAGAAACTGGAAAGTGGACCCGAAAACGTGAATTTTAAATGCTTTTAACCCGCCTCCTGGAAGACTTCTTGTTGATGGGGTCATCGATCTAACATTTGGTGGGAGTAGTAGGTATTTATAGATGCTTTCATGAGAGAATTGAATCCTTTGTCCATGAGGACAAGAGTTCAAGTCCTGTTCTCGCTGGTTATTTGGTTTTGAACGGGGGTCTGTGGTGTGACTCTTTAACCTCAGCCAAAGTCGAACCAGCTCTAAATGGGTACCTGGAGAAATCTGGGGAAGGTAAATAGGAAGGTGTAAGAAATCACAGGATGGTTTGCCCCCAAACCCCCATTTTACTCCCTGACTGAAAGGCCGTAAAACGGAGGTCAGCATCGCCTGTAGGGTCGCAATGCCGTATTCTTTACCTTTTTCCCCTTACCTCTTCTATATCCTATGGTGAATTTAGGATTTTTCGTTTACTTAACATTAAGTGTAAATAAGGCAACATAATAATTACTCTTCGGTTCTTAAACTCTTAAGGGGAGATAGCTCAGTGTTAGAGCATTCGACTGCAGACTGACAAGTTATCTGTTCGAATCCGGTTGTCCCCTAACTTTTTACCCTGTTGTAGCGCAGTGGATTGATGCTCTGTTTGACAGTACGGGGCCCGGGGTTCGATCCCGCCGCAGCAAGGCTGGACAAAAAGCTTGCTACTTGTCCCTTTAAAAAAGATCCAGCGACTAAAACGTCAAGACGCCCTATGCGCCAGCAATGTCTCTGGAAGATTTTTATCCTTTTTTATCTTAAACTTCTGAACTTCTGTTGGCTTTGTTGGCCTAATCCTCTTCTATAACTCGTAATAACGGAAAATTCTTTTCAGTAAAAAACGTATAAGTTTATTTGCCATAACATAAGACTCAAATAAAACGACAAAAAGCGGAAGAGAAGACTAGAATGAAAGATATTGGCAGTAGGTTTTGACTTGAACTTCGATCAGAGTCGATGAAACGAATGCGACCCTCGACACCAATATTAACTGGTGAAATTTTTGAAATGTAGCCCTCAACCACGTCGTAGTCTTTAACGTCTAGAAATAAGCTACATTAGAGAAACGCTCGGGACTATATAGAATTTACATGGATATAGGATTTACAGAAAGTAATAAAAATGTCATATCATTGCCCAGCTTGTTTACTTTCATACCCAAAACAAAACAGTGTATCCTGTCCTATTTTTGAAACATAGTTCAGAAGTTGTGGAATATTCCTTTCGTCGATTTTAATGCGTTGATTGAGTTTCGACCAGCTACAGTTGGGAGAAGAAGAAAAAATACTAGTACCTCTAGGTTTAAACTACCAAACGTAATTTTTGTACTCGTATGAAATTCAAGCAACATTATCTAGCTATACACTGTTCCTGTTTGTGGATATGGAAAATGAGGTGTACACTCTCGGTTTTGGGTGTGATAATATGCATATTAAAAGTAATTAAAGAAACTTGTTATTGCTTGCCTGTCAAAAACTTTTATTTGTCGCGTTCAATTAATTCATTAGTTTGTATTTACTTTGATTATATTTTCTGTCCTTTCTAATTTGCCTTTTTTATTGTCTTCTACAAAACAGTTTGT
This sequence comes from Artemia sp. Qi Xiang Cuo, assembly GCF_049724085.1. Lineage (NCBI taxonomy): Eukaryota > Metazoa > Arthropoda > Branchiopoda > Anostraca > Artemiidae > Artemia > Artemia sp. Qi Xiang Cuo. Next base: position 41,088,619 of record NC_142803.1, read on the forward strand.
AATTACTTTTAGAAAAAAGAGAAAAGACTAACGTTGATATTGTAAGCTAAACTTCACCTCTCAGTGGATTTAGCCTGTAACATTTAAAGTCTTAGGACAAAAAAAAGGGGAAAAAAGAAAGAAACAAAAAGACAAAAGAAAAAAGATATTTTAACAAGTGGATAAACTTTTGAATAAATTTTTAGCCAGATATTTACTGGCTGATAATTTTCCACGTTCCTGTTTCTTCTTGTTGTTTTCTTAATTTTTTCGTTTTTCGTTTTCATACGTAATGTGTTGCCAGTGTAGTCTAAGAACCTTTTTAAGTTTTATTTATAGAATAAAAAACGCCGAGATTGAACAGGACATTAGGTCCTAGGATTCGTTGCAGCTTGCAACCCTGTTTCGCTAACAAATTTAAAGACATTTGCATGGAAGCGAAAATAGTAAGTAATTCCTGTATTGAGGAAGTCAGGCTGTAACAATATATTGGAAGAGACGGGGAAGTAAGTTTGATGCGTATAAAGTAACGATAGAATCGATACAACGAGATTTTACTAATTCCGTATAATTCAGTCCGCTCCAAAACCCGCTATCAGCTGATGCTAAGGATCAGATTTTACCACTGACAATTGATAATTTAAACGCTGAAATCAACTAATTCCCTATTTATCTTATGTATTTGTCTTTATCTCAGATCTCGTATAGTCTTTGTTTCTCTTGTCGTACAGATGATCTTGAGCTCTATCGAGTTCAAGTAGCTCCTCCCAATATTTCGTTTCTTTTTATTCCACTTTTGTATTTATTATTCATCTTTTTCTATTTGCTTGAATTTGGATGCAGACGCTTTCGCATAATTTCCTCACCGAAATCAAATAGCGATATTTATTTTTTTATTTTTAGCTTGCAGTTTGTCGTCTGTCTGGATAAGGTTCGTGTATTGGCTAATCAGAAAATTATATGTATAATTCTGATTGGCTCAGCCTTAACCATCTTCAATTTGATTGACCTCCAGTTTTGACACGATCCAGTTCTGGACGCTAGTTAAATGTCTATTGTGAACGGATTTGACTTCAACTGGTTTTCAAACTAGCGCTAGCTAAATCGCGGTTTAGTGAAATCTCGTTATGAATGGACCTGATCCGAAGAGTTTCTATCTTGATTATCTGTGTGAGGGTCCTGGACGATCTTTTATGGTAATATAACATTTCTTAAATGGTTAAATGCTGTAAAAATTAGGGGATAGGAATCGAATCTGCTAAAGGTGCAGCTAAAACCCTAGCTGCTCATCCCTTCCATATTGAATTTGGATGCCATAATCCTTTTCACGGATCTGGATGACAAAAATCTGAATTCACCGATGTCAGATCGAACCCGAGAGTGCAACAATACTTGTTGTCGTTGACCAAGTTTGGTTTAATTTTGTCAGCCCATTGAGCGATTAGGCTGGTGACAAGAGATCTTGAACCTTTTTCAGTTGGCTTAGTTAGGATCTGACAGCCCTTTTTTGTAGGTGTGCCGACGACAATAATGTATAAGTCCCAATTCCTTCTCTATTACAGAGTTTGGATCGATGTCAAACTCCGAGACGGCATAAATCAACTGGTGAAGCCTCACTTTTCCAGAATTATTTCCTGGATACATATATAGAACAAGTAATTCTAGTGTGGTCGTTGAAGAGGTAATTCACTTTCTACACGAGTGGCATTAACTAATTCTAAAGGACTTTACTGCTTGAGCAGATTCGTTTTGTTTCACTTTGATGTTATATCGTTGGCTGAAAGAAAAGTAATTTCAGTTTTTAGAGTTATTAGAAATTATTCAAAGTTCAGAGGAAATATTTTGTCAAGTTTCCTTATCAATGAGCATCATATTTTTACTCTTACCACTTCTAATCTAGACGTCACTGATCACAAGAAAAAAAACTATGAAAGTAGCAGTTTTGTCCCAAAACACAATTAATACTTTTAAGTAAGTGGACGTTGTCTTCTTTTCATTTTCCTTCTGTTTTCATAAAGAGCACTAATTATATCAATAGGAAGAGGGATGTGTCGGTTTCTTTGTTTTAAATAATAATCGAGTAGCACCAAGTTTCATCGTTGTTTCAGTTGTAAACTGGAAAACGTTGCAAATATTTCCAGAAACTTATTTTTTTTTTATTGAATTTCATAGAAGAGACAGCAATGCTAAATGGAGAATTAATTGCCAATGAGAAAATCCGAAGTATTTCTACTGATTAGAAATTTCTATGCTTGTTTCAAAAACAAGGTTTCACTTTCTTAATATTTCTTGCATATTAAAGTTCCATATAGTTAATCCTATTTTCACTTTTCTTAAGATTTATGGTCCCTTTCCTAGTTTTAGTATACTATTTTTCTACTCTCTTATGGTTTTAATATATCAGCAAAAGACAACAATTTCGCTATCATTCCATAGCTCATATTTACCTCTATCCATTTACCGAAATACAGGCTGGCCCAGCCCAAGTGTCGCACTAATCGCTTCAGCAATACGTTTGTGCCTTTTTATGTTTCTGTCTACAATAAGTGACATGTGTATTAATTTTTTTGTGTCTTTGTTTACTTTGTAAATAATAGCGCGATTTAGTCGGGATTTAAACCCTGACTACGAAAGCTTTTATGTTAATAAATGATTCGATTCTGAAATTGGATGTACGTCTTTTTTTAGACTGAAAATACATTGAATATTGGCTGTTAATTTGTTTTAAAAGGAACTTTTTTTAAAGCCAGTTTAGATCATTCTCCAAGAAAGAGCCAATTTTGTTATCATTCCATAGCTGAGATTCACCTCTATCCACCTACCCAAGGCTGTCATGTAAAACGACAAGTTCGGATATATTATACAAAATCATTTACAATTTTTAGCTAAGACATTAGGAATTAAAAAAAACTATTGGCCAATAATAAAAAAAAAGTTCCAGTTTTTCTGTTATGGCTAGACGAATGGGTTCAAGACGTAATTTTGAGATCATGAAATCCATGGATTGTGTGAGGTTTGACAACTAACCCTACATGCCAGATTGGGTCCATAACAGCTTTTTCTCTGGTTAATTTGAAATTAGAATTAATGAGTACGATAAGTAAGAGATTTGGAAATGAAAGTGGCTTAAAACGTTTAGTTATTTCTAAATGAAATAACAACTACTATTTTCGAACGCAATATTTTAAGAGCTTCCACACTCCTAGAGCTTGTCCATGATTAGATGAAACAAAAGTCATCAGTTACCTAACGTGTCCACTGTCTTATTTTTGAACATGTAATACCCATCCCCTCCTTCAGCAAGAAAGTCGAAAATCGCAATTCTATAATTTTTGTTGTCTTCAACTGGCTCGTAGGTAGGAACACGGCATTTCTGACACCTTGCATACATTTGAAGAGTACGAGCACCGGGTGGTAGGTTCTTGTCAATGAAAAGTTGCAAACCTGAAAGACAAGACACTAATAACTGACTTTGAAGGGTGAGTATCAAGGTTGCCACCACGGTCATTCCCAAAGTGTTACAATTGCCCAAATTTGCGTGCTACGCAGTGATTTTCGATGCTACAGTAAAAACATTTTTGCTACGTATGATGAAATAGTGCTAAACTAGCGCTTTCGTGCTACAGGTGGCATTAAAAAAGTGTTACAATGATGAAATAATGCTAAAATAGCTTTTTCGTGCTACAGGTGGCACCCCTGGTGAGTATAGGTCAGTAAGGTATGCTTTCACTAAGGTAAGCTTTCAGTAAAACATTAAAAGAAGAAAACTACAAGAACTACTTAAAGGTACTGGCATATCTTAACTCCAATCAGCTCCACAAGAACTTGGAATTGTTATTGCAGAGCTTTAGTTTGTTATGTACCTCAAGGTGAGTGCCTTCAGGCCCTGCCCAAATTTATCACTATGATAGCTTAGAATTACTGCATGGCTTCTGACTCTTTTTTTGCCCTACGAAGCAACGTAGACTCTGGAAAATTTTTCGACAGAAAAACAAATTTAGGAAAGACGATTGCCAAGACTATGATGAACAAGATGAACATGTTTATGCTGGCACTAAGAGCCTTGCTATAAAATGATGGGCTGTCTCTATGCCGTCTCTAAGGGCTTAGTTACCAGTCAAAATACGTTCAGTTATATACTTATTTATTCTCCTCAAAATCGAGGAGTATATAGAATAAATAAATAAAATTGCAAAAACGAAGAAACAGTTTAACAAACGAAAGAAACCATTGATTTAAAATAGGGTTAATAACTTAACTGAAAAAAAAAACGTAAGAACAAAAAACCAACAGAATATCAAACGTTTGTTAAGCATGTATTATTCTAGGACTGGATTGGCATAGAGTTCGATGTTTTTGCCATAATTTCTCTCATATCAATCAATAGCTAAAAATAAGTGCATCATGAAACTTCGATTATTCTCAAAAAAAGACACTAATAGTCACCATAATAAGACCAACATAGTAAAATCATTTCTATCTACGAAACAGAAAATATTACATAAGTATTGCAACATTGGGTGGCCTGAGGTCACCTGGCGAGTAATTCTTTATCCCAGTGAGAACAAGAACAATTAGAGCAATAAAAGACGATAAAGAAAAAAAAATTGAAGCTAAAGGCAAAATAGGACAAGCTAAGCTACTGAATTGGGAAAAAAAGTGATAACAAGACGGACTAGCTGAATTGGTATTTGCCACAAAAAGACTGAAAAAAAATAATTCAAGTAATAAAATTAAGTAATGCAAATAATAATAATAATAAAGCCAAGAAAAGGATAAGAATACGTAATATTTAAAAGTTTTAAAACGGAAGAGCAAAAGTGACCGAAAAACCAGTTTGTCCGCTCTGGCCACCTTAACCAGGGGTCTGGCTATTTCAGATAGGAGCCGTATAAGCCCTGACCAAGAATGACAACAGTGTGTAGTAAAGACCGAGCAACAAAAGAAATTCTATCTTTTAAATTTGCATACTTCAAAGTTTTCAGGTACATTGTAATCATGATTTGGTTGTAAAATTTTTAGACAATCCAAATACACCTGGAGATAAATTTTCTAATTGCCAGTAAACTTTGAAAAATAGTAGTTGCAGGCGTGACACGAAGGTTTTTCCATCTTATCCTACTTAAAACTTCTGCTTCAATAAATCTCCCGAGACTTTAACTCGCAAAAAAAGGCTAATGATCAAACTGATCTACACAAGTATAAACATTAAACTTTTGCTGAAGAACTCAGATTTTGCTAAATTATTAGCGAAATTTTTGGTGGACGAACAATTTTTTGGGTGTTTTTGTTCAACACCCAAAAAAAATTTTTGGTAGTGTTTAGGGAAAACCTAACTTCAAAATTTATTGAAGACAAATATCGGCGCTAGAAATATGTTGCAGTATTTTAAATTGTCCCTCAACTGTTGCTTTTTATTCAAAACGATTAAACCCTAATTTTGCAGCAAAACCATATTAGGCTACATTAATGCATAAGAGATGCGGGTAAACTAATGACAAAACTGATATTAGTTTTCGAATTTTGCTTCACCAGTTCAATTGCAAATACAACAAAAATTCTGCGAATCAAACCGTGTTTACCATCGTAGTTGGGCCTATAGTCAGTGATCCAAGGCTCGCTATCGTTCAAAAAAAGGGAAGGGGTGGCTCAGATCAGCTGCAGTTAGTTTGAGGGTGGATTCTAGGGTAATCGGGGACGCTTAAAACGAATATCGGGGTGCACAAGTTCGCACGCATGTAGAACATGGTCATTTTAGCCTATAAAGTCAAATTTGGCCTATGGCGACCTCATACCACTCTTGATTTTTTTACATTGTAAAATAAACTAAAAACTTTATAAACTTGACATATTCTGAATCCTACGAATGAGTAATTTCACCTGGTATTTTTAGTTTTTTCCCACAACCTTTATTTTTTTTAGTTAACCCCTATTTAATTTTGAAAACAAGGTTTTTTTAATATAATTTTTCTTAGTTTTTTCGGTTTTTCTGAAATTTTTGCCTGCATAAGTATATTTTTTTATGCTTTATTTGAATTTTGCTCGTAATTACAAGTCAAAACATGTGCCTCTTTTCCAAAAAATCTTAATTCTTGAGCAACTATTTATTTTTTCTAAATAACGTCATAGCTTTCAGAAATTATCCTACAAAGACCAAGTTTTTTTTTTTAAAGTTATTTTAGTTGTTAAAAAAAAAATTAAAACGAATTAAAATGCACCTATTTTAACCGTCAGAATGTCTTTTACACGCTTTTAATAAAAACAAAGTATATACTTTAATCTGCAATAATATATAATCGTTTGAACAAGAAAATCAACCCCCCCCCCCCCATTTCAAAAAAAAGAAAATTTTCTCAATAGTGGTGTTTTACTCGAAATATTTTCGACACGACCTATAAATTTTATCTCACCAAACGATATATCACTCTTTTTTTAATCAAATTTTGTATTTACATTTTATATATCTAACATTTTTAACCAGGAAAAAAAAGCAACAGATGTCTCGTTCTGCGATCGTATGTGCGAATTTTGTTTCTATAGCAATAAAAAAAAAACTGAGCATCTTACATATCGGGTTTTAGTTGCATAAATTAGTAAACTTTACAACATAAAAGGAAAGGATCTAGGATATTTATCTGATCTAGCTAAAGGTAAGGATTCCGGCAACAACGATTTTAGGGGGTGCCAGTTGTCTTGCGTGAGGTACACCTTTTTTTCTAGCTTAGTAATGTTGTTTCATTGTTGGGTTTTCATTCTTGTGTTACAATTGTTGTGTTTTCTTCAGAAATTCAGCTTGGTTCTTTTCCGGTGACCTTTCGACCGAGGATTCCGCAGCTTGGGAGAGCTGTAGCTACAGTCCATATCTATATTATTCCAGATTTAATCACCGAATTTTAATTTTATTGCACATTTTTGTGTTGAAGTCGTATATATAACGATGATTTATTTTCTACAGGCTACTGGTAAACGTCTCCTGCAGACTTCGGAAGAACTGTTGATGTGACTGGTGTGTCGAGCGGATGTTTCGGGAGGAATCCCCGGAAAAGAACTTGACAGATGGTAACCGACAATTCTCTTGGCACTCAAGCCAGTGAACATACCTGGAAGATTCAAATCCCCAGGAAAACGCGACGTTGTGACTTTGCTTCCTTACTTTCTTTGTTTGAAAATAGTTACGAGACTCCTATGCCATTCTCCGTGCCGAACCTGGACCTCTGCTTGACGCTTTGTAGGTTGTGTCCTACGAAACTTCTTGAAATGGAATTTGAAGAGCCAACTCCCGGTTGGAAAGCCTTCAACACAAGAATCGTTTCTTTCTGGTGTAGCAAATCCGCCGTAGGTTGCTTACCCTTGCTTCCCTATTCACTAACATCCTGTGAAGTCGTAGCCTCTGCCATTAGCATCTGTCAAAAAACAGCAGCGAAGCTTGGAAACAAGTAAACGGTTATCAGTCAGGATCTAGCTGTTTATGAAATCTATGGCCTTCGAAAGTCCCAGCCCGAAAAATTCTCTAATCTAGTTCTCTTATTGGGCGGTTTTCACAAGCTCATGAACTATTGAAAGTGGTTGGATTTCTGATGGAAAGAGCAAGACTAAAATAAGCTATTGTTGCGGCGGATATTCTCAGGGAAGGTATTGCGAATAAGGTCCTTTCAGTAAGGGACACCTATCAGGCACTCCATGCCCACTTCGAGGTCTACGAAGGAATGAACGCATTCTGGTGGGAGGCATTTGAGAATTGGCTTGAAACATCCTGCTTCGTTTTAGTGCCTTTTAAATTAATGAAATTTTGAATCCTGAGTGATGTAATTAAACGTTTTAAATTTGAAAATAGTTCTGAAATATTTAAACAAACAGGATATGCGTTCGACAGTATTGATCTACTTTTCTTGGAGCGCAATAAGCCCAGACCCACCATAAGGAATCATAGCCTCTGGATCAACTATTTAGATCTTATCTGTGTCGGAAACGACTATCTTTATGCTGAAAGAGCTGCGGACTGGGGATCACACATAAATACCACAAAAGAGATGATTCCGATTTTCTTCGCATGTGGAAACCATAAACCCGCCGCAGCTGCGCTTACCTACCTAGAAGAAATGCTACGTCTGCCTGAAAAAGCGCCAGAAGTTCACAGAGAGTTTGTAAGTGATAATTTTTTTGTTAGGAAAACAACCGAGTCGTTTCGCGGCATTGCATGCGATCTGGCTTTCAGTCGTTTCGCAGAATTGCATGGCTTCGAAGCCATGAGCTCGTTTCTCGAAGGGACATCCACGAAATTAAAAGTTGGCATAGTACAAACTTTCGCCTCTGTTGCCAAAAAAAGAAAAAAGAAAGAGCCACAAAAAAAAATATTTTGGGGAAACTGAGCGGCTTTAACCAGCTCTCCCCCTTGCAAACTCAACACAAACTTTCTCCCTCTGTGAGCTGCTGAAGTACGAGCTACAGCCATATCCGCCCTCACTTGAAGTATTATCATCAAGTCGTAGGGAGCCTCAGCTTCGTACTGGTACAAAGTCAACACCCCTGAACTACATTCTGCAACAGTCTGGCTTGCAGTCATGGCCAAAAATGGTTCCACATACGCTTTTTGAAGACTCCTCGATCTGACTATATAGTTGATGTCATGAGTGTCATAAGGTGTTATCGACCAGAACAAAATGAGACGCTAGCAAATTTTGGAATAAGAGTTTACAATGGGATTCTTAGGAACATACCCGAAGCTTGTCAGTCTATCCATTTAGTTGGTGACAGGTACGATGGAATTAGTGACGATGGAATCCGTGATGACTTCTCGTTTTACCTCAAAGAAGCATCTGGCTGTCGAGACAAAAGAGAAGATCCTAGAGGAAATATTTCCAGCCCGTTCACTTCCTCCAGCAAAACTGCAACACTCTGGGACGGGATTCTCAGTAGTCGCTCAGCCAAAGGTTGACTCTTGAAAGTGTCTGGGAGGGCAAAATTTCAACCCGTCTGACGGCTCACCTCGGTGGAGTTATCAAGAGACGACACGAAGCTGTTTCCTTAACGCCCCACAGAAGCTCCGTTGATGATAATCGCTCGTTAGGCCCTGAAAAAGAAGACACTCAGGTGCCATGCCATACAGTATCTACCGTAATACGAAAGAGCACACTTGTGATAATACGAAACAAAGATTCTGATATCGTCTTACTAGCTGCATACTACTTCCAGTATCTTGCTAGTGTCGGCCTCAAGCAACTCTGGGTTAATTTTCCGTCCTACTACATCGACTGATAAGGCAGCACAAAAACTAGGAATAACATTTTGCAACGCCTAACCGCTTATCCACAGCTTGAGTGGATGTGACACCATAAGCTCTATATATAGAACTGTAAAGGTCCACTTTTTTCCATCAGTGAAGGCCTCGGAAAATTTTTTAAGGTCTTCAGGTAATGAGCTTTTATTCCTTACAGACAAGCGATCTTCTGTGCAAAGTAATGGTTTTGTCGACGTCCTTAAACCGCTTGTCGCTACATTGTTTGGGAGAATTTCGACTAACTTCAATAGTCTGAATGACCTTCGAGCACATTTGTACCAAAGATTGAAGGATTTGCGGCTTTTACCACCAACTGATATCTCGTTTCTGCTTCATTTGAAAAGGTGCATGTTTCAGTCACTGATTTGGATCCAAAGCCACAAGCCCTGTATTAATTTACCTCAGGCTACCGATATGGGCTGGATAATTGAAGATCATGAACTGAAGCCAGACCTAGTTTCTGCGATGCCGCATGGGCTAGCATCACTTTATTTTTGCAACTGTGACAAGACGAGGTGTGGCTGGCACTGCAAATGCTCCAAAAGAGGTTTCTGTGACCCCCAAAAATGACCCCCAATGCAAGTGTGGAGCTGACCCCCAAAAATACCTACTTTCCGATGTGAATCAGAACGAATCCGAAGACGAAGATGAAGAAGAAAAAGAGTTTGAGAGCCACCGTTTCATGTTCAGTTTTAAATATTTAATTTTTGTTTGTTTTGATATTAAACTACTAATGCAGTCGTCTAAACCTTACTTTCACTTGATCGTGACGGTGGCCGTCTACTACATCAGCGGCCGTTGACCCAATCTACCCGATTGAATCATTGGCACCAGCTATGCTGGGATTTAAAGTAAATAGTATCTCAAATCAGCCTTGGTCTCTCTTAGCCTCTTAACCCCATGTTCACACGGCTTCGCCACCTTGAGACTCGTGTATGAGCCTATGTAAGTCCGATTGTATCTACTACTACATAAAAAATAAAGAGTTGCTCAAGAATTAAGATTTTTTTGGAAAAGAGGCACATGGTTTGACTCATAATTACTAGAAGAATTCAAATAGAGCATAAAATATATACCAAATTCGCGCATGCGATCGCAGAACGAGGCGTCTGTTTTTTTTCTGGTTAAAAATATTAATTGTACAGAATGTAAATACTTCATTTGATTAAAAAAAGAGGAATCTATTGTTTGATGAGATTAAAATTATAGGTTTCCTTGAAAATATTTCGAGTAAAACGCCACTATTTAGAAAATTTTCTTTTTTTTTTGGGGGGGGGGGATTTTCTTGTTCAAACGCTGATATATTCTTGCAGATTCAAGTCTCGATTGTATTTTTATTAAAAACGTGTAAAGGACACTCAGACGGTTCAAATGATGTGCATTTTGATTCGTTTTCTTTTTTTTAACAGCTAAAATAAAATTTAAAAGAAACTTGGTCATTGTAGGCTAATTTCTGAAAGCTATGACGTTATTTAGAAAAAATAAATAGTTGCTCAAGAATTAAGATTTTTTTAAAAAGAGGTACATGGTTTGACTTGTAATAACGAGCAAAATTCAAATAAAGATTTACTTATGCAGGAAAAATTTCAGCTAAACCGAAAAAACTATGAAAAAGTATATTTAAAACCTTGTTTTCGAAATTAAATAAGGGTTAACAAAAAAAAAATTAAGGTTGTGGGGGAAAATTAAAAATACCAGGTGAAAGTACTCGCTCTTAGAATTCAGAAATTGTCAAGTTTATAAAATTTTTAGTTTACTTTACAATGTAAAAAAATCGAGAGCGGTATGACGTCGTTATAGGCCAAATTTGGCTTTATAGGCTAAAATGACCATATCCTACACGCGTGCGAACTTATGCACCCCGATATTCGTTATCAGCGCCTCTGATCACCCTAGAATCCACCCTCAAACCAACTGCAGCGAATGTGAGCCACCCCTTGAAAGATAACGGTCCCTGGATCACTGACTACTAATTGTTTCGCAGAGCAACACAACTAATTTCGCATTTTTTTTTTTGGGGGGGGGGAGTCTGTAGCCCCGAAGTGGTAAGAGATGCAAACTCGAAATTTTTTTGGGTATGGGAATCGTAAAACGGGACAGAATCGTTACAGTGAAGTTCGTAAATTTCCTGTAGTTTTTCAGAAAAAAAAAATAAATAAAAAAAAAATTTCACTTATGTTGCCAAACAAAACCATCCAAGCTGGGAAAGGCAAGTTTTCTGGGCGATTCTATCTCGTCCTCGTGCGGAACATTGAACTATCTATCTGAGAACGGGGGAACAAAATTTCGTATCATCTACATTTCTTGGGAATAGTTCTAAAAATGTCGGTCTCGAATGCGAAATTTTAACATTGCAGGTTGTTTTCTCGAATTTTTACTTGATGCCCTTTTTCACTTTAATCGAGTAATGCTATGAAAGGCACGCAAGATGACATTAACTTTCTGTTGGGACCTTTGGCCTTTTGTTTTAGAAAAATGCCCTTTTTATAAATTTAACTTCATTTATCTTCAATTTTAATATCTAAACCCCGGGAAAGCTTTTATTACGAGACGTCTGAAGAAATCCACTAATTAGTTAGTGTCTGAAAAAGCCAGGTGAGCAATGACTCATACAGCTTAAATTTACAGCTTGAAAAGCTTCAAAGGATGCTAGGAGTCTAATTTGATTCGGGCATTCATCGCCTTTGGTCAGAGGTGCGCGCACAAAGGCGCGTCTTAAAGTGTATTCGTTAATTGGAAGAGTTTTATCTTTAGTTCCGTTTTTGAGTCTGATATATGTGTGTGACCTTTCTGGAACATTACAAGTAAGCTATTTTCTACAGCTGTGTAGACTATTTTTCCAGGAACCCAGACAGGGTAGGAAAATAGTTACGACATACCGTCATTATTATATTGACAGGGGGTTTCGTTACCCCCAAGGATATAGTTAGAGATTTTTATAGTGGTGACCCGGGTCGGGTGCACCCTTGGCCTTAGAATTTGACCGTTCGATCACGTTATCATACCCCAGAGCAGGGTATATTGTGAACTGAGTATTAACAAACCCTATATTTACAGAACCGTTGTGGTAAGCGCGGGCTTCCCACTATAATATTTGGCGCCGCCTGGGGCTTTCCCCTCTAGTAAGTGGTGTAGCACCATTTTTGCACCAATAAGTAGTGACACCCGTACCTTACCACCCGAATACTTTTTTATACACAAAATTGATTTCATTCACTTAGGAATAATTTTCAAAATTGTCATATTGGATCAGTTTTTTTTTTCGTATCCTAAAGGCAACTCTTTCTTAGACGAGGTAAGATTGTTTTTTCAGCGCGGATAGACAGATCTTGATCTTTTAAGACGTTTAGCTGACATTGATTTTTCAAAAATTAAGCTCCTTCTGTGACTTTGCATTTTGAATTTTTGATTTTGCGAATTCCCTACATTTTGTCTAAGTAAAATGTCTTAACTTTGAAGCTAAAATCTTTAAAAATCAAATAACTTTGAACAGTGATAGAACTTCATGCTATCTGTTTGAAAACCTAGCTGAAATTTCCGCATATCATACAAATTTTTAGGATATAATGTTTTAAATCCTGATTTCGAAACACAGAAGTTCCGATTTTTTTTTCGAGGATTTTTAATTTTGTTGTCTAGTATCTTTTAGAAGTTTAATCATAGGCAGCGTAATAGCGCTGCCTAAGTGAAGAGCGATTTGGGCATAATGTATTATCTATTATTTTTTATGTATTTTTTTTTTTTAGACCAGGGCACTACAAATCGAAGGAGTTGTAGGAACTTCGACTAAGACTCATTCGATTGGAAATTGAAAGGGCTAGTGACCTTTTTAATAGTCGAAAGTGATTGGAGGAGAACTAATCCCACGCCCACCATTTACCCAAACACATCCAATCAAAATTTTGACATAGCCGTTTTGTTCAACGTAGTTGAAAGGTCCCGAGATTATGTCTTTGAGGATGACAACCACTCCATAGCCCTCAGGGCAAGGGTTGAAAGTTAGGCCCTGGGGCATATAAGGTTTATATAAAAAGGGTTACCGTATAAACTTCTGAGGGGGCTCATTGGATTGGTAATCAGAAGTTCTAGTGTTCTTTTCAAGATTCAAAGTTATCAGAGAGATGGATACCCCCCCCCCACACACCTCGTATTTTCCCGAAATGTATCTGATAGAAATTTTGAGATTGTCATTTGCTGTCGCAGAAAAAGGCCCATTCGATTGGAAATTGAAAGGGGTAGTGCCCTTTTTAACATTCAAAAAGTGATTGGAAAACAACAAGCCCTCCCTCACGCCCATCAAGTCCCAAGACATATCTAATCAAAATTTCAAGATAGCCCTTTGTTCAGCTTATTTAAACGGTTTGGAAATTATTTTTTGAGGATGACAACCCTCCCCCCATAGCCCTCAGCGTAAGGGTTGTAAGTTATGCCCCGAGATTATATAGACTTATATGGAAAGCGTGGTCATAAAAATTCGGGAGGGGGTCCATTTGATTGAAAATCAGATGTTCTTGTGCCCTTTTTATGAGTCAAAGTGATTGGAGGGCAGCCACCCCCCCCCCCCAACGTCATATTTTCTACAAATGCCTCCGATAGAAATTTTGAGATAGCCATATGTTCGAATGTAGTCCAAAGATCATATAATGAGGCCTTTTAACTTGACAGAATCCCCCAGAGTCTCAAGATAAGGGTTGTGAGCTATGCCCCACAGACATATAAGGTTTTTATAGAAGGGGTGGTCGTGTGAGCTTTAGACGAGGCTCATTTGATTGAAAATGTATAGTTCTAGTTCCCCTTTAAGATTCAAACACGATGGAAAGCAACTAGACCCCCCCCCTCCCCTACATCCCTAACATCCTCTTTTCCTGAAACGCATCAAATAAAAATTGTGAGATAGCTATTTTGTTGCCAATAGTCCAAAAATCATATAACAATGTCTTTATGGTTGACACAATCCCCCAGAGCCCATGGGAAAGGGTTGTAAGTTATGCCCCGGGGCATTTAAGATTTTCATGAAACGGGTGGTCGTGTATACTTGAATCGGATGGAGCTCATTTGATTGGAAGTCAGAAGTTTTAGTGTCCTTTTGAAGAGTCAAAAATGAATGGAGGGCAATTAGCCCCCCCCCCCTCCAAGCCTATCATTCCTCAAAACATATACGATCGAAATTTTAGCAAAAATTAACATTAATAGGGCTGACAACCCCCGTGCCTTCTCAAGACCAGAACATAGCTTAGACTTTACTAAAAAAAAAAAAAAAAAAAAAAAAAGACCGTGGATTGTCAGTTTAATATGCCTATACTGATATTTATTCCTTAAAATAAAAAAAGGTAAACAAAAGTGAGTGAAAAAAAAGTTTTTTACTTATTTAAGTAATAAAAGTGAAAACATTTAAACATATTTTGTTTTCAGCAAAGCGAAAATTATGTTCTGGTCTTGAGAAGGCATGGGGGTTATCAGCCCTATTAATGTTAGTTTTTGCTCATTTCGAGTTTGACTCGGCTATTTATTCTAATTTCTGTTCATTTAGAGTTTCATTTATTTATTGATAGTGATTTGTGGTAGTTTTACGCTTGGATGATTACTTGACTTCCCCATTTTTGGCTTAATGGAGCTCTTTAGTTTACTTTGGAAAACTTGTTTTGTGGAAAACGTTTTTTTTTAGATGAATTTCTGTTCGTTTTTTATTTGACAAAGTCATTTTCGTGAAAAAAAATTATATCTTTTGAGTTGTTTTCTTTAAGAATCTTTAGTTTGGCATAATTGTGAGGGTTTGACATGTCAAATATCTCTAAAGAAATAGTTGCTGGACCGTTCTACCATGCTGAACAAAATAGTTGTCTCAAAATTTTGACTAGATGTGTTTGGGAAATAAACCGGCTTGAGAGACGGGCTTATTGCCCTCCAATTTCTTTTTAGTAAAGGACCCTAGAACTTTTAATTTTGAATCAATTGGCTTCTTTAAATGTTTCAATGATATTTCTAGCTATTATAGAGTTGTGCTGCCTATGATATTGCTTATATGCCTTTTTGAAATCTGCATGTATACAGTTTTTTCGTTTAATTGGAACGCCCCCTAAATACTTCCTAGAATTTGCACCTTAATACTTTTGGTGTCATTAGTTACAGTAACTGTAGTTGTAGTACTAAAAGTATACACATAGTGCCTTCTGGCTATTCCAAAATCTCCCTCAAGTTACTCTTAAAGATCTGACTTAATAAAATAAGTTGTTCTTAAGATATTGCTTTGTCACCTTTTTGAAAGTCCACATGCTCATAGTTTGTTTTGATTTAGTTCAACGTCCGCCTAAATATTTCTTATATTTGTTTACTGAAGATGTTGTTACATTCTCTTGGACTATTGGCTACAAAATGGCTATCTTAAACCAGGTTAACCAAGTTTAAAGTTAACCAGTAGTGAACGAAATAGGGTGGTGTCAGGTCAAAAGCTTTTTGGAAATCAACTAAGACAAGGTTCAGCCAGACACTTGGTTTATCAAGGTTACTTACGATAGTATGCATTTAGTGCACAAGCTAATGGGTGGTGGAAGTTTTCTGAAAGTTACCAAATTGCCGGGTGTCAATACGCGGACAAATTTTATTCTTAAGCCGGTTTCCTCTGTGACTGGCTTAAGGATAAAATTTGTCCGCGTATTGACACCCGGCAGTTTGGTAACTTAAAGAAAACTTCCACTACCCATTACCTTGTGCACTTAATGCATACCATCGTAAGTAACCTTGATAAACCAAATGTCTGGCTGAACCTTGTCTTAGTTGATTTCCAAAAGGCTTTTGACCTGGTTGACCACACCACCTTAATTAGTTCACTCCTGGTTAACTTTAAACTTGATCCTCTGTTAGTAAATATTGTTATATCGTTTCTTTCAAATAGATCCCAATTTGTTAAATACAAAAATATTTTCTCTAACCCCCTCCCTATATATTGTGGAATTCCTCAAGGAATCTTATTGGGACCACTTTTATTTCTAGTGATGATTAATGATATTGGTAAGGACTTCCCCCATAGGTGGAAATACGTGGATGACTTGACAATCCTCGAAGTATGTCACAGGAATATTAAAAGTGACCCCCTTGAAATTCTATCCCACATTTCGGATGAGGCTAAGAACCTAAATATGAAAGTAAAGTCCACTAAATCAAATGTAATTACGAAAAATTTCTTGAAATCTATTCCCGCCTTCCTTGACCCTATACCCCCAGATATTTCTGTGTCTTCCTTTAAATTACTTGGGGTTACAATTTCCTCTAATTTAAAGTGGGATATCCACGTGAAAGATATTGTCCGTATGTCTCTCCTTAAGCTCTTGAATAAATTTAATATCCCCCCATCCCATTCTTTAAAGATTTATACTTCCTCTGTCCGCCCGCATCTTGAATATGCTTGCCCAGTTTGGCATTCTGGCATCTCCCGTGATGAATCAGATAAAATTGAATCTATTCAAAAAAGAGCCCTAAGAATAATTTTTAAAGAAACTTTGGTACCATATTCACTCCTTCTAAAAAAGGCCAAGCTGGAAACTCTTGAGCACAGTAGAGGTACGCTGTGCCTCCGTTTTGCAAAAAATGCAATAATAAACCCAGGCACGGAAAACATTTTCCCCAAAAGACACCCCCCATCCAGACACCGCCTGCCACGTACTGTATCTGAACCCATTCCTATCTTGTCCCCCATCCGTTTTTTAACCTCCACATATGAAAAAACCTTTTTCCCCTTAATTAATTAAAAAATAAACCAATTTTTTTTTTTTTTTTTTTTTTTTTTTTTGTTTGGGTTTTTTCTATACTGGTGATTCTCTTTCTTGGGTCTGCTTAGCCCGTCCGGTTCCTCCCCTTTTTATATATTCGCTTTTGAACCTTTTAAAAATTATTTTTATCTCAATTTTTTTTTTTTTTGGTTTTGGTTTTGTTTTAATTTTTGCCTTTTTAACCTTATTACATTTGACACTTTTTGTTAGAATAATGAATGGCTTTGCCTTTCTGATATTTTTGTTTTTGCCATTGTTTAGCCAGTTTTTTAGTTGTTGTGCTATTTATGTCTTTTTTTATTATATGACCCCGAAATGCGAATTCGGCCCTTCGGGGCTTGTGATAGCCATTTTTTTAAATAAATATCTTATCTTATATCTTATCTATCTCACAATTTCGATCGAATGTGTTTGGGGAAAATAGTATATCAGGGGGGGCTATTTTCTCTCCATAAAACTTGACTCTTAAAATGGAACTAGAACTATGCATTTCAAATCAAATGAACCTCCTCTAAAGTTTACAAGACCACCTCTTCGTAGAAACCTTACATACCCCCGGGGCATAACTTAAAACCCTTACCCCCATACTCTGGGGTGTTGTGTCGACCCCAAAGACCATGTTATGAGATATTTGGACTTTTTTTTAACAACTGGCTATCTTAAAATTTCTATCGAATGCATTTGGGGAAAATATGACGTGGGGTTGAGGTTTAACTGCCCTCCGATAAATTTGACTCTTAAAAATGGCTCTTCAACTTCCGATTTCCAATCCAATGAACCCCCTCCGATGTTTATACGACCACTGTTTCCATAAGAACCTTAAATCTCTTCGGGGCATACCTTATAACCCTTGCCCTGAGGACTGTGAGGGGGTTCTCATCCTCAAAGACAAAATTTCAGAAGTTTTAAACTACGTCAAACAAAATAACTATATCGAAACTTTGATTGTAAGTGTTTGGGGAAATTATGTGCGTAGGGGGATGGTTGCCCT
This sequence comes from Artemia sp. Qi Xiang Cuo, assembly GCF_049724085.1. Lineage (NCBI taxonomy): Eukaryota > Metazoa > Arthropoda > Branchiopoda > Anostraca > Artemiidae > Artemia > Artemia sp. Qi Xiang Cuo. Next base: position 41,106,632 of record NC_142803.1, read on the forward strand.
TCAATCACTTTTGACTATTAAGAAGGCATTAGCCCTCTCAATTACCAACCGACTGAGCTTTTTTCGAAGTTTCTACGACAACAAATGGCCATCTTAAAATTTCTATCAGATGCATTTGGGGAAAATGCAACGTGTGTGTGTGTGGGGCGGGGGGCGGGGGGTATTTCCCTTCTGATCACTTTGACTCTTAAAAAAGCACTAAAACTTAAAAAATCACTATAACTGGTTGCCCTTCATCAGCTCTTTTTGAAGTTCCTATGACATTTCTTTCTGTAAGAAGTGCCCTGGTCTAAAAAACAAAACAATATATTGGGCCCACATCGCTCTTTATTTAGGCAGCGCTATCGTGCTGCTTATGATATTTCGTCTTGAGATTTCAATTATACAGTACTGGAAGTACCGATTAGACCAGGTAAGTCCCCCCTAAAATTCAGCCTATGGGCGCCCATGAACTCGTTCATTGTTTACATATAGTATATTGAGAAAGGTATGCATGTTTGAACTTTACTTTCCAAGAAGACGAAGGGCATTCAGGTGAGCCGTTCAAAGAATGTTGAGAGGAATGTTGAACTAAATCAAAACACATTATGTGTATACGGATTGTCAAAAGGGTGTAACACAGGAATAACAGAGTGTATCAATTTGGAAAATTCAGGAAATGATAAGGGATCTATCCTACTACCACGAACACACCATTAACGATATTGAGGGGAAATTCGAACTAAATCAAAAGACGCTATGTGCATGCACAATAGCGTGTCTCAAGAATTGATTTGGGTATTAAGTTGGAACTTTCGGTGAATGCTTAAAGGGGAAGATCGTCTCATCAAAAGGCAATATGTGCACACTACTGCTAATACTACTGTTACTGCTACGTTTATTACTGCTACTTCTACTTCTATTGCCACTACTTGCAAGGTTATGAGCATTGAGATGAAAATTTCAAGAAGTATATGAAGATACAGGTTATCAAGAGGTCATATCAGCAATGTTATAGCAATGGCTTTTTATTTTTTGAATTTTAATCTTAAGAATTTCCTACATTTTGTCTAAGTAAAATACCATAGCTTGGAAGTCTAACTTATCAGAAATTAGATAACTTTAAAAACTGATTGAACTTAATATTAAATCCTCAAAAATGTAAGCAAAATTTCCGTATGTTTCATAATTCTTTGGAAAATAACATGGGAAATCCTGATTTCAAAACAGAATTTCCAATCTTTTTTTCTCTAAAAATCTGATTTTGTTATTTATTATATTTTAAACATCTAATGGTATGAAAAGCAATCAAGAAGGTGAGGACTCTTTTATATCCGAAACTGAACTGTGCGCTAAGAATAAAATTTTGCACAATGAACGTTCCCTGGGTGTTCATTAGCCGCAGTGAATAGTACACAGTCTTAATACAGGTAAAAAAACAAAACAAAAAACAATGGAGGTACAGAAATAAACGATGGTTTCGTACACACATAAATTATGTCATAAGTTCTCCAATTACACGTTGAAATGCAAATGATAACCTGCAGTAATCATAATGCATCTGCAAACGTGATGCGGGAGCATATACATTTATTATTCTTGAGATATAGTTTCGTGTGTTGCTCGGCAACTGTGACCCATGAGTCACAGCTGAAAATATTATGGTAGTAGTAGTGAAGTCTACCGGGCGACAGTCATAGAAAGAATACGTTGCTTACTCTTTTCTGGACCAAAGAAAAATCATTTTGCCAGCTCCCCCAACACCAAAACTTGCATTATACCCCCCCCCCTCCCTATTAAAAACATTTTCGCAAAAAAAATTCAACTCGATTCCCCAGCCGTGAGACAGAACAAGGTAGATTTACCAAAATTTCACTATTCCCCCCCCCCCTTTAATCGAATTTTTTAACCATCTGCACATGTGAAACATTCTAAAGCAGATTTTATTCTGCAAATCCAACTGTTACCCAAAGGAATAGTTCTCAATATTCAACAGTGGACTTATTGTTGGGCTTTTGTGAACACCATTGGTGTACTAATAGAAATAAACGAGTTTTCTCTAGAGTTTTAGACACTTACCAATAATATAAATTAAAATGTAAACAAACGAGTATTTCAGCTTACCGGACACTTGAAGAAAAGCACCAGATGGCTCTTTTACTGAAAGCTCAATGGCTTCTTTCAGAGTTTTTCCATTTACTTCAATAATCCAAAGTTCGTTCTCGAATGGCACAACACTTCTAATATCTCCACGAGTGATATTGCCTGAAAAATAAGCCATTCAAAGAAGATGGTAAACTTGTAAGAGTGGAATCTCAGATTGGTTTATGTATAAAACAATCATTGTGATCTATCCATTTACAACCACTCTGAAGTCTGTTCTTTATTTTATTTTATTTTTTTTTTTCAACTTAACTCTGGCATAGAATGCAGCTAGTGTTTGCATCTTTAAATCATATAGTGAATTGAAGCACTATGAATTATAGTTTATTACTAATTCAAAAATAGATGTCAGGGAAATTACAATGGACGCTGTGTTTTTTTTATTTTTATTCTTTTCTTCTTCTTTTTTTATTGTCTTCGATCATAATGTTTTCAATCATCTGGTTTTTTCCAACGACAAATCAAATTTATACATATGTTCAATTCCTTTTGTGTACGATCATTAATTGCACTAATTGGATGGCACCATCCTATGTACAAAAAAAAGGATTTTGTTCGCTTGTTGGAACCAGTTCTACAGCACCATAGCAGCTGTGCATTCTTTTCAAATTTACATTGTACCACTAAAAACAACAATTATTCGTGCTTCCAAATCGTAAAATAAGTTGGGTAAACACATAAACACTGTTACATTGCGATTGGTCTATTCTCTTAAAAAGTAGATGGCGCGGAAATCACAAAATGAACAGGGTGTCACTTTTATTCTTGGGCGTCACTATTTTGTTTCAAATAATCTGGTTCTGTTCTAGCCTTATATCTGATCTATACATTTTCTCTATAGTGTCTTTTCTATTAGAATTATGAAGAACTCCATTGAATAGAACTATCCTGGGCATAAAAAAGTGATTTTCATTCAACAGCGTTAAAGAAAATAATTTGTGCGGTTAGTTGTGAATTCCCAATAGAGACATGTTTAAGTGCCAAACTCCTCGTTGTCCTATTAGCCTTGTGTACTTAAAAATTCCAGTTGAAAGGGATTCCAGGAAATAAATTGTTTCATGTAGTTTTATCATTATTATTTTAGATAAATAGATAGAAATTCAGCAAATCTTTGAACAAATTTGTAGTGTCTTAATTGATATGACATATCAAAAAACAGGTCTTTGATGGTTTAATTACAAATCAACATGCTGCTCTGTCAAAATTAGATTTACCTTTTTTTATATTTATTCTAGACTTTATTTACTCCAAATAAGTTGGCTCTACTTTAAACATGCTATTTCAGCAATAAGCTCACGATATATGATTTTGAACAACATTGTAGAAAAACTTTTTATAATATGACCCTTGCTTCTTCGGTAATGTTTTCATCCTATTAACGTCTTCCACTGAATTATGAGGGTGTTGCCATTTTAGAAAGTTATTAAAGAATGCGGTTTTACGTGTCACCAATAACAGTTCCTACATGGAGTTCTCCTAAATGAAGAGTTCTTTCTAGAAGGCTCTACTATTTAATAATGCTCTTGTTTTAATTGATTTTCGTCATTTCTTTTGTAAATACCGGCAAATTATATATTAGCGAAGAGTTTCTGAATTTGTTTCATGACTCAAAACTTTTAATAATACCTTATTATTATGGCTTGAATAAAGTTACTTACAGTCATGCTAATTTAAAGGGACATCTTTTGAGAAATTACAGAAGTTAATCATATCCTACTTCTAATTATTTTGTTCTTTTGCTGGTATTATATACTATTATATAATATACTATTGTTATTACCGGTGTGTTCGTGCTGTTGTTGTTTATTGGTTTCCAGATGGGTCGTTTTATTTTCCAAACAACAGATAGCGTTCTAATTTTTTTTTTTTTTTTTTTTTTTTTTTTTTAATAAGTTAGTTTGTTTCCTTAGGTAGTGGGAAGAGCAACAACAAGTAGACTGCTTATTCTCGATGAAAATCTTTGCTATTTTTTTGGATAATTATTTCGTTCCAAAATAACTGGATTAATCAATCATTCTATTCTATACATAACTCAAGTTTACATACTTTTTCTAATATTTTTCTTGAAAGAGCTAATAATTACTCTATTAGAATAAAACTGTACTATATCCAATATCTCGAGGAGCTATTTGAAATTGTCAAAATATTTTCACTGTTTTTTTTTTCAACAGATCTTTTTCTGAAAAACTAAATTACGTAATTATCTAACTAAACTCAACGCTAGTTTACAGGAACAAATTTCAAACTAGATGGATTGAATGCCAGTTTAGTCGATTTAGTTGATTATTAAGAAGAAGAAGAAGGAGTTCAGTCAATTTAGACATAGGATGTTTAATTTCTTTTAACCTAACAATATTGGAGGAAAAATTGCGGCCAGAAAGTCATAATCGTTGCAAACCGGTACGGAATTCCTAGCTAGCCTTAGTGTTACGTTCTGACGCTTCCAATAATTCTGAAGTTTTGAAACAGGAAAAAAATAATTTAAGGCACAAAAAACATAAGCAAGTGGATACCATCTCTTGAAATATCATCAATCGAAGCACGAATACTGCCATCATTATTGACTGCTATTGCTGCCTTTGTCCATTCGTAGTCGCTGTTGTACATATCCACGGTATCTTTATTTGACACCTTTAAATCAAGAGAAAGATTACTCGCAATTTTCGAAATAGCTCATCTATTTATCAAACACCTACGATATAAGTGACCTAGAAATAATATAAATGCATGTGCCGCTTTGTGCCACCTTTTTCCCTACATGTCACCAAATCATCGACATTCTTATCATTTTTTCAATAAACTATCATATTTTCCGCATAATTTTCAGTTTGCAATTGTGTTCCTCTCCCAAATTGTCCCTAAAAAATCAGTTTCTTCATAAGTACCTGCAAAGATACCACAGCTTATTGACCTAATTACAAATTAAGGGCCCAAAAGAAATCTTTTTCTTACTTCAAAAGATGAGGTGCTAAATTCTGTACCATTAATTTATTTTAATAAAATCTCACCCTGTTTTGTAATAGACTTCATAAAGAAAATTAGAATTTTCTCTAAGGAAATACTCAAAGGATGCTGGCATGGCAAACACACATGTATCTGGCGCTTAATGAAATAAACTGTTCCAGCTGTGCAAAAGGGCTGACACAGTATACATTGCCCTACTTTTAGTTTTTGTCTAGGGGAATCTGACGGAATGTTAGTCACAGTAAAAATAGGTAGCAACATCCCAACAAAACTTAGTGGATTTGGAAAGTACCTTCGACTCATCAATTAATCCAGAAATTTCAGGGATGGGATCATAATAAATACTTTTTACCTGGAAATTTACAGAGTTTCAGATCTAGGGATTTCAAAGAATTTTGTGTTTTATATCAAATATTCCTTTTTTTTATGAAGTAGCATCGTTGTTTGCCTAAAATTGGCATCAGTTTAGATAATTCAGATGACTAAAAAGCGTGCGAGTGAATATATCAGCCAAATTTGCTTGAAAGACTGATTAGATTTAAAAAAAAAATTGTGTACATGATTTCGTTTGTCAGTTTGGGAAAAAAACATAATCCGTTTTAAAGCATCAATTAATACCAATATAATATCATTATCAATTAATAAGTCAACAACGCAATGAATAAATCGAATTTAATTCAAGTGTCATCTGTAATAGCTAACTAAAGAAAATGGATTTAAAGTAACGTTTGGATTAAAAAGCTACAGTAATACATTTTATTGGGGGGGGGGGGCCGATCGTCGTAAATTTTACCAAATCGCTACATGATTTATGCCAAATTTTCTGCAGATATCAAGAATTTTGCTGAATTTCGGCCGATTTTGCAAAATTTCTACCGAAATTTTTACCTTCGGTGAAAATTTTACCAAATACCAAAAAATTGGGGGGGGGGGTGCCCCTCAAAGGGCCTGAATTGTCATTTTTTGTCTGAATGTTTATTTGTTTTAATTACTTTTGTTACAATTCTACAGAGATCGAAAACCGATGGCTTAGACAGAATGGGGTCCAGGTGGAATGTTCTCCAGTGTGTCAATCTTAGGTGGCTAAATTCTGAAGTGAGTGTATGAATCTTCTAACAGTATCAGCTGTGTGTTTTAATTCTGAATATAAATTTTATTCTATATAAACTCGATGTCTTTATCTCTTATGTGTACCAAAACATTTTTTTCCACTCCTCCTAAATTTGTTTTTTAATCAGCAAAATTCTAATACAACGAATAGAGCATCCATTATTAAAATTTGGTGTTTAATGGCTAGCGCAATGGCTGTAGCACCTAAACCCATTGAGCGCCCCCCCCCCATAGAGCCATTTTTTTAGGTAGAAGGGTAAATTTGTTACTTCCAAAGGAGGAAAAGTTTACTACCATTAAATTACACCTACTGGAACAAAAATAAATAATATGGTAAGTCAAATGCTGTTACCAGGCGTACGACAATAAATACGAGTTAATTCTTCTACTTTTCTATATTTTTCCAAAGAAGCTTCTTTTGAGTAATTCAACTCATTGGCTGTACTTTTTTCCCCCTCATTTTGCACCTTTGGCTGGGCTAGAGTTCAAGTTTGATCTTATTTAGTGTTATTTGGAAAATTATATTTTATATTTTGTTGATAAAACCCTGAAATGCAAGGATTGATTAAATTGAAACTATTTTTTTTTCGGGGGGGGGGGGGTAAAAACAGAAAAAGTAAAAAAAAATTCCCTATTCTAAATTTATCCTTGGAGGGGGTTAGCCCGTAATAAAAGAGGCTTGAGATACCCCTGCCAACATTAATAATAAAAGAGTAATACCATTTGATCCTCCATTCAACAATCTTGCAAAATATAGTATTTTCTACGCTGATAATCGCAGTGGGAAAAAACAGTACAAGAGCAAGATAATGTGCATATCAACGAAATTTAAAATAACTTTTGAAATTTGTTCAGCAAATAAAATTTCGTAATTCTTATTGCGAAAATAAGCACTTTAATTGACTAGATATATTCTAAGCCAAACTTTTAAGAGACAGGTAACAAGAATTGGATTCTTATTAAAGTGATCTAAGAAATAGAGCCTAGACAACAAAAGATAGGTCTATATTAAAAGAATAAATTTTGATACTGGTTCAAAATATACAAAATTCATTAAGTTTCAATGCTACCCATCAAAAATTACGAGGCTGAGAAAATTTGCAAAATTTTTGAAAAAGGGGAGAAATACCCCAAAAACAACATGTGATCTTAAAGAAAACCACACCATCAGATTCAACATATTAGAGAACCTTTATAGAGGTTTTCAAGCTCCTATATACAAAATGTGGAATTTTGCATTTTTTGCCACAAGAAAGATCACGGATGCGTGTTTATTTAATTTTTTTTGTATATTTTTATTAGGTGTGATTGTATCGAACTAATGACCCTAGAAGATCGGAAGAGGGCTTATTGGATCGGAAATCAAAATTTCTAATGCCGTTTTTAAGCAACCAAAAAGATTGGAGGGCATCTAAGGCCTTTTTTTTCTCCAAAGTCGTCTGATCGAAATTTTGAGATATCCATTCTGTTTAGCATAGTTGAAAGCAATAATTATGCCTTTGGGGATAACATGACCCCCCACAGCCCCTGGGGAAAGGGCTGAACAAAATTTACCCATTGCATACGTATAATATTTTTTCAGCGAGAATGAACTGTCCGGAGGGACGTTTGCAGGGGGGGGGGTATTTTAAGTAGGAGGAACTTTCCATAGAGGATTTTCCTGTAAGGAAAGTGAATTTCTCACGAAGGGGGGGGGGCTAATTTATCAGCATTATATGAAAAACGATCAGAAATTAAATTTAAAGTAAACAAGTATTTCTAATGAAAGTAAGGAGCAAAATTAAAACTATAACGATCAGAAATTATTCCGTATAAAAAGGGGTTGCCGCCCTCCTCAATACCTTGCTCTTTACACTAAAGTTTGACTGTTTATCCAATTTTTTTAAGAACGACACAAGGGTCGTTAAATTAGAATAAGAAACGTTTTTCAAAGTGCTAAAAAAAACTTGAGCGTGAAGAGCAATGTATTGATGAGGAGAACTGCCCCTTCATATACAGAATAATTTCTGTTCGTTTTGAGTTTTAATGTTGCTCCTTGCTTTCAGTTGAAAAAAAACATTTTTTTTCTATTTTATCTGAAGAAAAAAAACACCATATAAAGTTGCCGTGTAAATAATGAAAGAAAAAAACGACTAGATCCAAGTAGAGATAATGCGAAGAAGGAAACAATGGTACGTGTGTCTTGAAATGTTTTTATGGATGATTTAGGATCTGCATACTCATGGTTAAGACTTTTCAAACCAAAACATTTTTATAATCTTACCCAGTCAATCATGGCATCCGTAATAAGGTTGCCCATATTTGTTTCTTCCAATCTTCCACTACCATTGAGATAAACGTTGGTTTTTCCTACATAGTAGAAATAGTCTTGTTGTACTGCATCATAGTAAGGTTTCAAGGCATCAATGATACTCTGGTCTGGAATTAAAAACTATAGCTACAAGCCAGCTATATGGAGAAGATAAGAACAGAAAAATAAAAACAAGAATGTTATGATTCTATCCCTGTCTATCTAATTAATATAGCGACAGATCAATAGTTCGAAAAAGACCAAAACTTAGTATTAAGAATTATGCATGTACATTAATATATACATGTCATCATAAAAACGGTACATGGGATCCGATCAAAACTCAAATGAAAAAAAAATTAGCATTGTCAGTTTAATTATACATATGCTGATATTTATTCCTTAGAAACTTAATTAATTTTTAATTTGTTAACGTTATAAAAATAAAACATTTAAAAGAAATTTTTTCAGTAAAGTACAAATTATATTCTGGATTTTAGAAAGCATAGGATTTAGAACCCTACACATATTAAAATTCTACTCGTTTTGAGTTTGACTTATTTTAATTTCGGTTTGTTTTGGGTTTCATTTATTTATTGATACGGATTTGTGGTAGTTGTATGCTTGGTAGATTATTTGATTCTATTTTTGTTCATTTTTGGTTTAATGGAGTTCTTTAGTTTTTTTTTTGAAAAACTTATTTTGTGCAAAAAGTTTTTTTGATTAATTTATGTTCGTTTTATATTGACATAGTGTTTTTCAGGGAGAAAGACTGAGCCTCTTCTGAAATTAAAAAAAAATCCCTTCTACAAAAACCTTTAATGCCCCCTGGGTATAACTTAAAACCCTTGCCCCTAATCTCTGGGGTTTGTTTCAACCCCAAAAGCCTTGTTATATGATATTTAGACTATTTTGATTATCTTTAGACTATTTTGGTTATCTAAAAATTTCTATTAGATGCATTTCGGGACAATATAACGTGTGTGTAGGGGGGAGAGGGTAGCTGCCCTCTGATCACTTTGCTCTTAAAAAGAGCACTAGAGCGTCTGATTACCAATCCAATCAGCCCCCTTTGAAGTGTGCATGACCACACTTTCTATAAAAACCCTTATTGTCCCCAGGGCATAACTTAAAACCCTTGCCCTGAGGGCTGGGGGAATTTGTTATCCTCAAAGACATAATTTCCAGACCTTTCTAATAGGCTTAACAAAATGGCTATATCAAAATTTTGATTGGAAGTGTTTGGGGAAATGATAGACTTGAAGGGAGACATTTACCCTCTGATCACTTTCGACTAATTAAAAAGGCACCAGTCAGTAGTATCTCTCGTCTGGATTCGCGGCCTTTACGTTCCTTCCGGTTTTTCTGGTAGGTAATTCTATTCTACAGGGGCATTACACCCTTTCAAAGAGAGTGAGTATCCTCTCACATAGCCTTATACTTCTACGACGCCCCCGTACCAAACAGGTTCTACAGGGCATTACATCTTTGCCAAGAGATTTACGCAATTTAAGGACAAGTTTTTCTGACGTAGATTTCTAGTTCATGATATACAAGTTTTTTTTAGGTTGAATCCATGGTCATTCATCTGTAAGTTGATTAGTAGGTTTTTGTTTTTTAAAACTTGGCTAATAGGTTTTTAAACCTATTACTACGAACGCTACATGCATTCCATTTTTGGAACTAGGAGCGAGATTGTGTGATGCTATAAGACTGATTTCGTTTCATGGGTTCATTAATAGAAGGACTAATGTTTTTGAAAAGGGTAATTACTTCTTTAGTTTACGAGATTTGCGAATTTTTTGCGAAAAGATATTTGCGTAAAGGTATAGCGATGGTTAAGAATGCCTCACGGGTAATTAAAGAATGGGATGCTTGCATCAACAATACAAAGAATATGCACAGATACTTAATAGATTTGACGCTTACAAGAGACATTGCTAGAAGGTATTCAATAGCTTAATTGAAAAGTAACGATAGAATGACTTTGTGACTTGACCTAGCTTTACCTCGCCGATGTGGTCTGTATAATACATAAGTAACGCTTGAAAAGTATTGTCAATTTAAAAAGAATGGGCTGAATAGTGTTTTGAGGGGGATGGGTTGCATGGAGGGTTGAGTTGCACGAGGGTTCAGTTAAAGGGGATACAGTTGCACGGGGGTTTCAGTTATACTGGGGTTCAGTTACAAGGGGGATTCAGTTGCACGGGGGTTGAGTTAAATGGGAATTGAGTTCCATGAGAGTAGTGCTTTGTCGTGGTTTAGCCGTGAGGTCCCTTACCACAACCCCAAAGGGCTCCGATCCCCCCACCCCAACCCCGAAGGAACCCCCGGTCCTCAAAGGTTCTCTAGGCTCCCAAAGGGGCCGTGGTTTACCTTGTAACTTTTACATTCTCTTGATTTTCAAAGTTCCGTTTGAAGGACTCTGTTGTTTTAAGCCAGTGTGATTTTTTCTTTACATGGTGTTCGTTCAAAAAATCTAGAATTTCTGTTAAATAAATAATTATTATATTTTTTCCGTTCAATTTAAGGCTCTGATTTATGTTAAATAAATAATTTTTATACCTTTTAAAATGACTTCAAGGGGTTTGAGGGGGCTCTGTTGTTTTAAGCCGTTTGATTTTTTCTTTACATGGTGTTCGTTCAAAAAGCGAGGATATTCCGGGTGATTTTTTTGGGAAGTTTAATGAATTTATTAGTTACCGAGAGTTCAATGACTCCTCCTCTCAATGACTTCCAGGGGTTTTATGACTGCTCCTCACAATGAATTCAGATGGTTTTAGGACTCATCCCCCTAGCCATAACTCCATTCAACCTTGAGCGAAGATATAAAAGTTTGATGAAGTATTTTTCTGCTTAACAACTACATTAATAACTTCCAAGATGATAGGACTTATTTTTTAATTTAATTGGGAATGAAAAGTCAAAGTCTAACATAAAGAACAAGGTATTTCGGAGGGGTAGCTAACTTCATATACGGGATAATTTCCATTCGTCTTAGTTTTTAACGATGCTACTTATTTCTAGTTGAAAATGCTTATTTTTTAATTTAATTGGGAATGAAAAATCAAAGTCTAACATACAGAACAAGGTATTTCGGAGGGGGGTAGCTAACTTAATATATAGGGTAATTTCCATTCGTTTTAGTTTTTAACGATACTCATTATTTCTAGTTGAAAATGAATATTTTTTAATTTAATTGGGAATGAAAATTCAAAGTGCCAGAATGGTTGAAATCCACTAACTCAGAATTAGGGTCTTAGTCCACCAGTCTGAATGGTGGAAATCCACTGGCTCAGTATTGAGGTCTCAGTCCACCAGCCTGAATGGTCGAAATTCACTAGCTCAGAATTGGGGTCTCAGTCCACCAGCCTGAATGGTGGAAATTCACCAGCTCAGAATTGGGGTCTTAGTCCACCAGCCTGAATGGTTGAAATTCACTAGCTCAGAATTGGGGTCTTAGTCAGTGTTCAGATTGGAGCGTTGGGGTCCGACTATCTGGGCTTTATTTATCAAGACCTGAATGCTAAGCGATGGACATGAGCTCGATTGGGACCCCATTGTGAAAACGGAAAACAAAAAACAAAAAATATATTGTTGATATGTGTGTAGAGCATGGTATGGTTACCGCTAGGGGCAACAGTCTAACCTTTGACGGTTTTAGGTATCCGTGAATAAGTTCTAAGGCAAGAGTGGAAATTGGGACAAATTTTTGGAGGTGCCCACCTCACCTGCTCAGAGTCTCAGGCAAGTGACCCTAAATTTGAAAAAGTGGAAATTGGCTCAGATTTTCTAAACTGAGCAGAGACAATGAATAGATACTATTGGGAAAGTTATTGGAGACGCTGGACATCCTTGAACAAGTGCTAAATTAAGAGAGGAATTTGGGACAATATTTGGGGGCACCCACCCACCCAGAGTCTCCGGCAGGTGACCCAAAAATTTAAAAAACACACAGAGACGACAGACACAAAGAGACGAATCACACACAGAGAGGACAAACACACAGAAACGACACATAGAGACGACACATACACAGAGACAATACACACGCAGAGAGTCAACACACACAGAGAGATGAGACACACACACAGACATGACAAACACACATAGACAAGAAACACAAACAGAGACTTCACACACACACACACACACAGATAATAAACTCACAAATAGACAACACACACATAGAGACAACACACACACACCCACAGAGACAACATCCACACAGAGACGACAAACACACACACAGATACGAAACACTCAAACTGACGATTAACACATAGAGAAGACACACACACAGAGACGACAAACACAAACAGACAACACACACACAGAGACGACACACACACAGAGACGACACACACAAAGTGACGACTTACACATAGAGACGACACACACACAGAGACGACAAACACACACAGACGACAGACAAAAAGAGACGAATCACACACAGAGAGGACAAACACACAGAAACCACACATAGAGACTACACATTCACAGATACTATACAAACACACAGATTAAACACACACATATAGACGAGACAAGAAAAAATAACTGACAAAACACACATAGAGACGACACACACAAAGAGACGTCACACACACACAGATACAAAACACACATAGAGACGACACACACATAGAGACAACACACACACACACAGAGACACCGTCCACATAGACATGACACGCACACACACACAGACGACACACACAAAGTGAAGACTTACACATAGAGACGACACACACACAGAGACTACACACACAGAGAGACGACACAGATAGAGAGACGACACACAGACAGAGACGAGACACTCAAAGTCACGACTTACACATAGAGACGACACACACACAGAGACAACAAACACACAGAGACGACACACATAGAGAGACGACACGCAAACAGAGACGACAAACACACAGAGACAACACAAACACATAAACTACACACACACAGAGACGACACACTCACAGAGACGACAAACACACAGAGAGTACACACACACACAGAGACGACACACACATAGAGACAACACAGACATAGAGATGACAGACACACAGAGACAAATTGAGACAAAATTTGAGGGCACCAAACTGCCTTGAGTCTCCGGCTGTTGACACAAAAATTTAAAAAACACACATACACGACAGACACAAAGATACTAATCACACACAGAGAGGACAAACACACAGAAACGACACATAGAGACGACACATACACAGAGACGATACACACGCACAGAGTCAACACACACAGAGAGATGAGACACACACACAGATATGACAAAACACACATAGAGACGACACACACACAGAGAGGTCACACACACACACACAGATCCGACTCCCACATAGAGACAACACACAAATAGAGACAACGCACACACACAGAGACAACATCCACACGGAGACAACAAACACATACACAGAGACGACACACTCAAAGTGACGACTTACCCATAGAGAAGAAACACACACAGAGACTACAAACACACAGAGAAGACACACATAGAGAGAAGACACACACACAGAGACGACACACACAAAGTGACGACTTATACATAGAGACGACACACACACAGAGACGACAAACACACAGAGACGACAGACAAAAAGAGACGAATCACACACAGATAGGACAAACACACACAAAAGACACCTAGAGACGACACTTGCACAGAGACGATACACACACACAGAGTCAACACACACACACAGAGAGACGAGACACGCACACAGAACTGACAAAATACACATAGAGACGACACACACAAAAAGACGTCACACACACAGAGACGACACACACATAGAGACAACACACACAAAGAGACAACACACACACACACAGAGACAACATCCACACAGAGACGACACACACACAGAGACGACACACTCAAAGTGACGACTTACACATAGAAACGACACACACACAGAGAGACGACAAACACACAGAGACGACACACATAGAGAGACGACACACACACACAGACGACACACACAAAGAGACGACAAACACAAAGAGACGACACACACACAGAGACGACAAACACACAGAGACGACACACATAGAGAGACGAAACGCAAACAGAGACGACAAACACACAGAGACAACACACACACAGATACTAAAAACACAAAGCGACGACACAAGCACAGAGAGGACAAACACACAGAAACGACACACACACACAGAGACGACACACACATAGAGACAACACAGACATAGAGATGACAAACACACAGATACAAAACACCCACATATCCAAAAAGTGGGGTTAATCTAGGTTCACTTAGCGGGGCGCGCAACTCTAAGTGAACCTTGATTAACCCAACTGTTTGGATATCTCTCTCACAATGACGCTGGTTGTGTGTCGTGTCAAAAACAAGTCTGGTTGAAAAAGTGGAGTTTTCGTGCTGGTCCACTTTTTTGCAATGTGTAGGAATCAGTGGGGAATCCCCGCTCGTTTGGAAAGGTGCCAAGGAAAGGCAAGTGATTCGTCTCTTTGTGTCTGTCGTCTCTGTGTCTGTCGTCTCTGTGTGTTTGTCCTCTCTCTGTGTGAGTGGACTCTGTGTGTGTGTGTGTCGTCTTTGTGATTGTGTTATCTCTGTGGGTGTTTCGTATCTGTGTGTGTGTTTTCTCTGTGTGTTTTTAGTTTCTGTGTGCGTGTCTTATCTCTGAATGTTTTCGTATCTTGTGTGGTGTCGTATATGTGTCTGTGTAGTGTATATTTGTTTGTCGTCTGGGTCTATGTGTGTGTGTGTGTCATTTCTGTGTGCGTGTCGCCTCTGTGTGTGTTGAGTCTGTGTGTGTGTGTATCGTCTCTGTGCATGTGTCGTCTCTATGTGTCGTTTCTGTGTGATTTTCCTATCTGTGTGTGAGTAGTGTCTTTGTGTCTGTCGTCTCTGTGTGTTTGTCCTCTGTGTGTGTGAGTGGACTCTGTGTGTGTGTGTCATCTCTGTGGGTGTTTCGTATCTGTGTGTTTGTCATCTGTATGTCTGTGTTGTCTCTATGTGTGTTTCGTTTCTGTGTGTGTGTGTGTCGTAGCCCTTTTTTGTTCCTCTCGGTGTGTGTTCCGTTGCTTTGTGTGTTTTGGATCCGTGTGGTGTGTGTCTCTGTGTGTTTGTAGGCGCTGTGTTCGTGTCGTCACTCTATGTTTTCAGTCTCTGTGTGTTTGTAATCGCTGTGTGCGAGCCGGCTCCAGGTGCATGACTTATATTAGAGATTGTCGACTCTGTGTGTGTGTCTTCTCTCTATCTGATACGAGTCTGTGTGTGGTTCTACTCTGTGTGTGTGTCTCCTCTATGTGTCTGTCAACACTTTGTGTGTGTGGTCTCTGTGTGTGGGTGTCGTCTCTGTGTGGATGTGGTGTCTCTGTGTGTGTGTGTTGTCTCTATGTGTGTGTCGTCTCTCTGTGTGTGTAGTCTCCATGTGTGTGTGACGTCTCTTTGTGTCTGTCGTCTCTGTGTGTGTTTTGTCAGTTATGTGTGCGTGTCTCTTCTCTCTGTGCGTGTGTTGACTCTGTGTGTGTGTATCGTCTCTGTGAATGTGTCGTTTCTATGTGTCGTTTCTGCGTGTTTGTCCTCTCTGTGTGTGATTCGTCTCTTTTTGTCTGTCGTCTCTGTGTGTGTGTCTTCTCTGTGTGTGTGTCGTCTCTATGTATTAGTCGTCACTTTGTGTGTGTCGTCTCTGTGTGTGTGTCTTCTCTCTATGTGTGTCGTCTCTGTGTGTTTGTCGTCTCTATGTGTGTTTCGTCTCTATGGGTAAGTCGTCACTTTGAGTGTGTCGTCTCTGTGTGTGTGTTTGTTGTCTCTGTGTGGATTTTGTCTCTGTGTGTGTGTGTGTTGTCTCTATGTGTGTGTTGTCTCTCTGTGTGTTTCGTATCTGTGTGTGTGTGTGTGTGACGTCTCTTTGTGTGTGTCGTCTCTATGTGTGTTTTTCAGGTCTGTGTGCTTTTCTCATATCTGACTATTTGGGTACTCTGTAGCTGTTGGATATCTCTTAGTATGTGTAGTCTTTTTGTGTCGTGTATGATTATGTGTCATCTTGTTTTGTGATTAGTATATTTTTGTCTTTCGTGTCTGTGTGTTTTTTTAATTTTTGTGTCAAAAGCCGGAGACTCTAGGCGGGTGGGTGCCCCCAAATATTGTCTCAATTTGTATCTGTGTGTCTGTCATCTCTATGTCTGTGTTGTCTCTATGTGTGTGTCGTCTCTGTGTGTGTGTGTCGTTTCTGTGTGTTTGTCCTCTCTGTGCGTGTGTCGTTGCTTTGTGTGTTTCGTCTCTGTGGATTTGTTATCTCTGTGTGTTTGTCGGCTATGTGTGCCTGTCGTCTCTATACGTGTGTCTTCTCTGTGTGTTTTTAGTCTCTCTTCGTGTGTATTCTCTATGTTTCATTCTTAACTGTTAGTGTGTCGTCTGTGTGTGTTTGTCGTCTCTGTGTGTGTGTCGTCTCTGTGTGTTTGTCGTGTCTGTGTGTTTGTCGTCTCTATGTTTAAATCGTCACTTTGAGTGTGTCGTCTCTGTGTGTGTGTGTCGTCTCTGTGTGGATGTTGTCTCTGTGTGTGTGTGTGTTGTCTCTATGTGTGTGTCGTCTCTATGTGTGTTTCTGTATCTGTGTGTGTGTGACGTCTCTTTGTGTATGTCGTCTCTATGTGTGTTTTGTCATTTCTGTGTGCGTGTCTCGTCTCTCTGTGTGTGTTGACTCTGTGTGTTTGTATCGTCTCTGTGCATGTGTCGTCTCTATGTGTCGTTTCTGTGTTTGTCCTCTCTGTGTGTGATTCGTCTCTTTGTGTCTGTCGTCTCTGTGTGTTTGTCGTCTCTGTGTGCGTGTCGTCTCTTTGTATTAGTCGTCACTTTGAGTGTGTCGTCTCTGTGTGTGTGTCGTCTCTCTATGTGTGTCGTCTCTGTGTGTTTGTCGTCTCTGTGTGTGTGTCGTCTCTATGTGTAAGTCGTCACTTTGTGTGTGTCATCTCTGTGTGTGTGTTTGTCGTCTCTTTGTGGATGTTGTCTCTGTGTGTGTGTGTGTTGTCTCTATGTGTGTGTTGTCTCTATGTGTGTTTCGTATCTGTGTGTGTGTGTGACATCTCTTCGTGTGTGTCGTCTCTATGTGTGTTTGTGATATCTGTGTGTGTGTCTCATCTCTCTGTGTGTGTTGACTCTGTGTGTGTATCGTCTCTGTGAATGTGTCGTCTCTATGTGTCGTTTCTGTGTGTTTTTCCTCTCTGTGTGTGATTCGTCTCTTTGTGTCTGTCGTCTCTGTGTGTTTTTTAAATTTTAGGGTCACCTGCCGGAGGCTCTGGGCGGGTGGGTGCCCCCAAATATTGTCCCAAATTCCTCTCTCAATTTAGCACTTGTTCAAGGATGCCCAGCGTCTCCAATAACTTTCCCAATAGTATCTATTCCTTGTCTCAGCTCAGTTTAGAAAATCTGAGCCAATTTCCACTTTTTCAAATTTGGGGTCACTTGCCTGAGACTCTGAGCAGGTGAGGTGGGCACCTCCAAAAATTTGTCCCAATTTCCACTCTTGCCTTAGAACTTATTCACGGATACCTAAAACCGTCAACGGTTAGACTGTTTCCCCTAGCGGTAACCATGCCATGCTCTACACACATATCAACAATATATTTTTGTTTTTTGTTTTCCGTTTTCACAATGGGGTCCCAATCGAGCTCATGTCCATCGCTCAGGTCTTGACAAATAAAGCCCAGATAGTCGAACCCCAACGCTCCACTCTGACCACTGACTAAGACCCTAATTCTGAGCTAGTGAATTTCAACAATTCAGACTGGTAGACTAAGACCCCAATTGTGAGAAAGTGAATTTCCACCATTCAGGCTGGTCGACTGAGATCCCAATTTTGAGCTAGTGAATTTCGATGATTCAGGCTGGTGGACTCAGACCTCAATACTGAGCCAGTGGATTTCCACCATTCAGACTGGTGGACTAAGACCCCAATACTGAGCTAGTGGATTTCAACCATTCTGGCACTTTGACTTTTCATTCCCAATTAAATTAAAAAAAGAGGTATTTTCAACTAGAAATATGGAGCATCGTTAAAAAACTAAGACGACTGGAAATTATCCCTACTGTGAAGTTAGCTATACCCTCCAAAATATCTAGTTTTTTATGTTAGACTTTGACTTTTCATTCCCAAGTAAATTAAAAAATCAGCATTTTCAACTAGAAATAAGGAGCATCGTTAAAAACTAAGACGAATGGAAATTATCCCGTATATGAAGTTAGCTACCCCCTCCAAAATACCTTATTCTTTATGTTAGACTTTGAAATTTCATTCCCAATTAAATTAAAAAATAAGCATTTTCAACTAGAAATAAGGAACATCGTTAAAAACTAAGACGAAAGGAAATCATACCGTATATGAAGTTAGCTACCCCCTCTGAAATACCTTGTTCTTTATGTTAGACTTTGACTTTTCATGCCTAACTAAATTAAAAAATAAGTCCTATCATTTTGGAAGCTGTTAATGTAGTTGTTAAGCAGAAAAATACTTCATCGAACTTTTATATCTTCGCTCAAGGTTGAATGGAGTTATGGCTAGGGGGATGAGTCCTAAAACCATCTGAATTCATTGTGAGGAGGAGTCATAAAACTCCTGGAAGTCATTGAGGGGGGGAGTCATTGAACTCTCGGTAACTAATAAATTCATTAAACTTCCCAAAAAAATCACACGGAATATCCTCGCTTTTTGAACGAACACCATGTAAAGAAAAAATCAAACGGCTTAAAACAACAGAGCCCCCTCAAACCCCGTGAAGTCATTTTAAAAGGTATAACAATTATTTATTTAACAGCTAAGACCCCAATACTGAGCTAGTGGATTTCAACCATTCTGGCACTTTGACTTTTCATTCCCAATTAAATTAAAAAAATAAGTATTTTCAACTAGAAATAAGGAGCATCGTTAAAAACTAAGACGAATGGATATTATCCCATAGATGAAGTTAGCTACCCCCTCCGAAATACCTTGTTCTTTATGTTAGACTTTGACTTTTCATTCCCAATTAAATTAAAAAATAAGCATATTCAACTAGAAATAAGGAGCATCGCTAAAAACTAAGACGAATGGAAATTATCCCGTATATGAAGTTAGCTACCCCCTCCAAAATACCTTGTTCTTTATGTTAGACTTTGACTTTTCATTCCCAATTAAATTAAAAAATAAGCATTTTCAACTAGAAATAAGGAGCATCGTTAAAAACTAAGACGAATGGAAATTGTCCCGTATATGAAGTTAGCTACCCCCTCCGAAATACCTTGTTCTTTATGTTAGACTTTAACTTTTCATTCGCAATTAAATTAAAAAATAAGTCCTATCATCTTGGAAGTCATTAATGCAGTTGCTAAGCAGAAAATACTTCATCAAGTCTTATATCTTCAAATCAAGGTTGAATGGAGTTATGGCTAGGGGGATGAGTCCTAAAACCATCTGAATTCATTGTGAGGAGGAGTCATAAAACCCCTGGAAGTCATTGAGAGGAGGAGTCATTGAACTCTCGGTAACTAATAAATTCCTTAAACTTCCCAAAAAAATCACACGTAATATCCTCGCTTTTTGAACGAACACCATGTAAAGAAAAAATCAAACGGCTCAAAACAACAGAACCCCCTCAAACCCCGTGAAGTCATTTTAAAAGGTATAACAATTATTTATTTAACAGAAATCCTCGACTTCAATTGAATGGAAAAAATATAAGAATTATTTATTTAACAGAAATTCTTACTTTTTTGAACGAACACCCGGTAAAGAAAAAATCACACTGGCTTAAAACAATAGATTTCTTCAAACGGAACTTTGAAAATAAAGAGAATTTAAAAGTTAGAAGGTAAACGACGGCCCCTTTGGGAGCCTAGAGAACCTACGAGGACCAGGGGGTTCCCTCGGGGTTGGGGTGGGGGGGGAGCAGAGCCCTTTGGGGTTGTGGTAAGGGACCTCACGGCTAAACCACGACAAAGCACTACTCTCGTGGAACTCACTTCCCATTTAACTCAACCCTCGTGCAACTGAATCCCCCTTGTAACTGAACCCCTGTATAACCGAAACCCCCATGCAACTGTATCCCCTTTAACTGAACCCTCGTGCAACTGAACCCTCCATGCAACCCATCTCCCTCAAAACACTTTTCAGCCATTTCTTTTTAAATTGACAATACATTTCAAACGTTACTTATGTATTATACAGACCACATCGGCGAGGTAAAGCTAGGTCAAGTCACAATGTCATTCTATCGTTACTTTTCAATTAAGCTATTGAATACCTTCTAGCAATGTCTCTTGTTATCGTCAAATCTATTAAGTATCTGTGCATATTCTTTGTATTGTTGATGCAAGCATCCCATTATTTAATTACCCGTGAGGCATTCTTAACCATCGCAATACCTTTACGCAAATATCTTTTCGCAAAAAAAATTCGCAAATCTCGTAAACTAAAGAAGTAATTACCCTTTTCATAAACATTAGTCCTTCTATTAATGAACCCATGAAACGAAATCAGTCTGATAGCATCACACAATCTCGCTCCTAGTTCCAAAAATGGATTGTATTTAGCTTTAGTATTAATATTTTTAAAAACATATTAGAAAAGTTAAAAAAAAAAAACATACTAATCAACTTACATATGAATTACCACGGATTTAACATAAAAAAAAACGTGAATATCATGAACTAGAAATCTACGTCAGAAAAACTTGTCCTTAAATTGCGTAAATCTCTTGGCAAAGGTGTAATGCCCTGTAGAACCTGTTTGGTACGGGGGCGTCGTAGAAGTATAAGGCTATGTGAGAGGATACTCACTCTCTTTGAAAGGGTGTAATGCCCCTGTAGAATAGAATTACCTACCAGAAAAACCGGAAGGAACGTAAAGGCCGCAAATCCAGACGAGAGATACTACTCCAGTCCTCTTAATTTCCAATCGAATGAGTCCTCTTTAAAGCTTCTACGACAAAACTTTGTATAAAAACTTTATATACCCGAAGGAAATAACTTACGACCCTTGTCATGAGGGCTATTGGGGGAGGGTTGTCATCCTCAAAGACATAATTTCCGGACTTTTCAACTACGTTGAACAAAATGGCTATATCAAAATGTTGATCGGAAATGTTTGGGAATTGATGGGGTTAAGGCGATTCTCCCTCAATTAAGGCGATTCAAAAAGGGCAATAGCCCTCTCAATTTCCAATCGAAAGAGCCCTTTTTGAAGTTTTTACGACAACACTTTCTATATGACATTATATGCTCCCAGGGTATAAATTACAACCTTAGCCCTGATGGCTGTAGGGAGTTGTCATACTCAAAAACATATTTTCCGAACCCTTCAACTACGTTCAACAAAATTGCTGCATCAAAACGTTGATCGGAAGTGTTTGGGGAAATGATGGGTATGGGGGGGTATTCGCCCTCCGATCGCTTTTGACTATTATTAAGGGCGCTAGCCCTCTCAATTCCTAATTGAATGAGTTCTTCTTGAATTTTCTATGAAGAGGCTGGTAAAGACCTAATTTCCAGAGCTTTCAACTCCGTTGAACAAACTTGCCATCTAAAAAGTTTTATTGGATATGTTTGTGAAAATAGTGGGCGGTAGAGGGGCATTAGTTGCCATTCAATCACTCTCGAATATCAAATAGGGCACTAGCGCTTTCAAGTTCCAAAGTTCCAAACGAATGAGCCCTTTTTGAAGTTTCTACGACAACACTTTCTATAAAACCTTATATGGCCCCAGGACATAATTTACAACCCTTGGTCTGAGGGTTGTGTGTCATCCTCAAAGACATAATTTCCGGACTTTTCAACTACGTTGAACAAAATGGCTATCTTAAAATTTTTATTGGAGATTTTTGGGGAAATGGTGGGCGCAGGAGGGGTGTTAGTTTTCCTCCGATCACTTTTGACTATTAAATACAAAATTTTGACTATTGAATTCCTAATCGAATGAACCCTTTGAAGTTTCTATGAGCCCTTTTTGAAGTTTCAACTCCTTCTATAAAACCTTATATGCCCCCGGGCATAACTTAAAACCCTTACCCTGAGGTCTGTGGCGGTCTGTGTTCGATTTCCAATCGAATGAGCTCTTTTTGAAGTTTTTACAAAATTACTATCTATAAAAACCTTATAAGCCCCCAGGGCATAACTTGCAACCCTGGACCTGAGGGCTCTGAGGGAGGTTATCATCCTCAAAGACCTAATTTCCAAGATTTTTGACTACGTTGACTAAAATGACTATCTAAAAGTTTTGATTGGATCTGTTTGGGGAAAAGGTGGGCGTGAGAGGGGGTTAGTTGCCCTCCAATTACTTTAGACTATTAAAAAGGGCACTAGCCCTTTCAATTTCCGATCGAATGAGCCTCTTTTGAAGTTTTTACAAAATCACTATCTATAAAAACCTTATAAGCCCCCAGGGCATAACTTACAAACCTTGCCCTGAGGGCTCTGAGCGGGTTATCATCCTCAAAGACCTAATTTCCAAAACTTTTAACTACGCTGGACATAATGGCTATCTAAAAATTTTTTTTGGATGTGTTTGGGGTAAAAGTGGGCGTGAGAGGGGGGTTAGTTGCCCTCCAATCACTTTCGACTATTAAAAAGGGCACTAGGTTTTTGAATTTCAAATCAAATGAGCCATTTTTCAAGTTTCTGCGACAAAGCTTTCAATAAAAACCTTATATTCCCCTAGGACATAACATACAACCCAGGGCATGACACTCCCCCACAGCCCCTGAGGGCTGCGGGGGAGTGTCATCCTCAAAGATATAATTTTCGGACTTTTCAACTACTTTGAACAAAATGGCTATCTCAAAATTTTGATTGGATGTATTTGGATAAATGGCGGGCGTGGAAGGGGTGTTAGTTGCGTTCCAATCACTTTCGACTATAAAAAGTGCACTTGCCATTTCAATCTCCAATTGAATGAGCCGTTTTTGAAGTTTCAACGACAACGCTTTCTATAAAAACATTATATACCGCCAGGGCATAACTTACAATCCTTGCCCTGAGGGCCGTGGGGGGGTTATCATCCTCAAGGACCTAATTTCCAGAACGTTCAACTACGTTGAAAAAAATGGCTATCTCCAAATTTTGATTGGATGTGTTTGGGGAAAAGGGGGTGGCGAGAGGGGGGTTAGTTGCCCTCCAATCACTTTCGACTATTTTTCTGCAACAGCAAATGACAATCTCAAAATTTCTATCAGATACATTTCGGGAAAATACGAGGTGTGTGTGTGTGAGGGGGGGGGGGTATCGATCCCTCCGATAACTTTGAATCTTGAAAAGAACACTAGCCCTTTGAATTTCTAATCGAATGAGCCCTTTTTGAAGTTTCTACGACAAAGCTTTCTATAAAAAACCTTATATGCCCCCAGGGCATAACTTGAAACCCTTGCCCTGTGTGCTGTGGGGGAGTGTCCACCTCAAAAACATAATTTCTGTCTGGAAATCAACTGCGCTGAACAAAATGGCTATCTCAAAATTTTTATTGGATGTGTTTGGGGAAATGGTGAGCGTGCAAGGGGTGTTAATTGCCTTCCAATCACTTTCGACTATTAAAAAGGGCACAAGCCACTCCAATTTCCAATCGAATGAGCCCATTTCGAAGTTTCTACTACAGCTCCTTCGATACAAAGTGCCCTGGTCTAGAACATAAAATAAATAACACATTGTGCCAACATCGTTCTTTACTTAGGCAGCACGATTGCGCTGCCTATAAAAATACTTATTATTCCCTATTTTTGGTTTCAAACGTCTCATTTAATTTATTTATTTTGGTTTCAAAAGTTAGATCCTGCAATATAATTGCATCAAGTAGGTAAAATAGACAATAATTAAATTAAAAGATATTTGAATGATCATAGAATAGCGTCTCCACTTTGGACAAACAACCTGGCACATGCTATTGAATAAAATGTACTGTTTGCAAATTTTAATTTTGAAAAGTATATATTTTGCAAAGCTACTTCAACGATGGTTGAAAACTAGTAAAGAACGAACCACGAATCATAGAAACCAAAAATTTGAAAACGCTTTTTGAAAAAAAAAACCTTCAAGTGGGAACAATTGCTATTATAAGCTAATTCAAGAATAGTAGTTATGATTCTAATTAGTCTTAATGGTAAAATTTGGTTATGAAAACAAATCAATGGAAATTTCGAATATATCCTGAAAACTCATAAATAAAGGCTTGGATCGAAATGAAAATGCACCATTGGAATTGCCATTATTAAAAACCCCACACAAGAAAGTTACAGCTTCCCACCTTGAACAACAAGGAAAATTTTTTTTTTTTCTGCATTGGTAGAACTAATGTGTCTTTTTTTTATTTCGTCACCGCTAACGGGGAACTAGAACAACAAATATAGCTGTTTAAGGGCTTTTTTGAGAGAAAGTTCCAATATCTAGTGCCTTTTGTAATTAACAAAATATATTATTGTAAAAATAAAATTTTTGAAAAAACCCCATATTCATATGGAAGCCGACGAACGACGCCACACAGCACAGGTTACAACCATAAATGACTATGATGTCATATTTGAGTGACTCTGCACCTGGATTCGCTGAGGTTACATCTTTAAATTTTGACTCGCTAAGAAAAAGCTGAAGGATTTTCTAAATGTGTGTGATATCATGGTTGCACTGATCATTGCAACGTAGTAAAGAACGAAGTTCAGCCTATGGCAAAGTATAATCACCTACGGAACAAGTACTGACAAAACTCTCCAAAAGTGACCCCGCGTACCTCAGCGCCTCTAGACACAAAGTGCTGTACTACTTAATCGCTCCGAGCCAAAGTACTTTGCTACGACCCAATAAATTATGCTAAAGCGTGATTCAGGCGACGAGTGACCGGGAAAGTTGTATTGAATTGTGTAACTACGGTATTTAGTAGCCAGGTTCGCATAGGTATGGAATCGTCTCCGGAGACGCGGACAAAGGGTCACTTCTTTAGTTTGGAGAGGATAGGTCTTGTCAGTACTTGTTCCGTAGGTGATTATACTTTGGCCTATGGTAAGCAAAAATTTAAAAACAGTTTTTGAAAAAATTATCATTACCATCAAAAACAATCTTTTTTGGCAATTGGCAAGAATTACACGGGGCACCTCTAAATGTAATATTATATTACTCAACCCAGCCTGAAATCCACACTTTCCGTAAAAACCGCGGAGGTTGGACGCTTACCACTTTCTAGCAATAAGCTGAAATTGGTGGACTGAGGAAAAAAACAGCACAAAACCAAAGTGTTGCTCGCGCTCCACAATGAACTGTGTATATTTGGAAACACCAAAACAGCCAATTTCTCTATCAAAACTGAGTATTTTGATGACTAAAAAAAGCCAATTTCGCAATAAAAACTGAGTATTTTGATAACTAAAAAAAGCCAATTTCGCTATAAAAACTTAGTATTTTGATAACTAAAAAAAGCCAATTTCGCTATAAAAACTGAGTATTTTGATAACTAAAAAAAAGCCAATTTCGCTATAAAAACTTATTATTGTGATAACTAAAAAAAGCCAATTTCGCTATAAAAACTCAGTATTTTGATGTCAAAAATAGTATTTTGCTAGCAATGCTTCTTTTTTTGCCGTCTCGGTTACTATTAGGACTAATGGCTCCTTGCTTAAATTTCGTTACCACAAACTGTTTCATAGACATTGTCACTATGAAATAATATAATGAAATATATGCATATCATTTATTTCCATGGAGCCTTCTGGCCTGGTCTTTGGGTTGAGTAGGGATAGATTTATTTAAAAACTCAAAAATAAATTTAAAGAATAAAAAGAGATACAATATCATATATCCTAAGCTGAGGGAGAAAGGCATTCTTTAAGTGTGAAAAGTATTTTTCTGAATAGGGATAACCTTAAAACTGGATAAGTAATCTCTGGAGAACCAGAATGAACTCACTATCTGATAATTTTTACAAAGGACTTACCTGGTTCAATTGACTGATCAATAAGAATTGGTAATCCTTCAAATCCCAAAACATCACCCATTGAGTTGAATCTTAATGACAAGTTGCCCACATACTTTCCATACGCATATGCTTGGACTACTGGCACTTCACGAGTTACTTCCCCGTCTGATTGGGTAACAATTGTTGGATATGGACCTCGTGGTTGATCTTCAGCAGGAAGTGGCATTCCTAAAATTCAAAATGCTTGGATGACCACACAATATCCGGAAAATATCCAATGGCTATTCCTTTTGATGGGGACAGAATACATCAATGAAAAAACAGTCAATATCCGTAAATAAAGACGAGGACCCCGGAGAAAAAGTTAAAAAGAAACTAAAATTGTCTGTTTTCAGTAAGATGGGAAAATAAAAAAAGAGTTTTCTTGTCAGAATTAAATTGCTTGAATACTGTTGCTGAAAAATTAAACTTTGCTATGTACCAAAAATTCGTCTAATGCATTACCATTTCACAAAATATGTGAACTTTATCGGAAATGCCTAATAAAAAATACATATCACTTTTAGACAGTAACCTTGAGCATCGACATTCTCAATCTTTTGATGTTGACAATGCGCTAACTAACAGTTTTATTCTGTGTAGAAAAATAGGGCTCACTTTTTGTGTTCCTGGATAGAATAATATTCAAATATATCTCTAGTGCCACGGCAAAACTGCCCCCTCCACACCTCATCTTCTCCTTCTAGACCTAATTTCAAGATAAATTAGTTTAACCTCTCCTGGGATCAGAGCCGTTCCTAGGGTTGGTGGTCCCCGGGGAAAAAATAATTGGAGGCCCCCCCCCGGACCTAAATGTAATAAAAAAAAATCCGAAAAAAGTGAACTGTGGCAACCGGGGCAGCTGCCCCCCCTAGGAACGGGTCTGTCTTTCAGAGCATCATTTTTTATATTATAAACCATGTTGCTAATTGTTTACCACTCAATTTGACTTAGTCCTAATATTTATTGAATTTTAGCCGGGTCACCTCACTCTAGACTGTTTACTAAATATTTCTCTATTTCTTCTAGAAATTTTTTTAAAATTTACTCCAATTCTAGTAACCCCTATCAGGTTTAATTTAAATCTAGAAGGGATTTCAATTCTCAAAAGATAAATTGCACCCGGAAAATTCCCCTCACATGTAAAACTGAGCAGCCAAAAATAAAATATGACAAATAAAAACAATGAAGAAAAGAAGGGATTTTGGAATATTTTATCCATATTCCTAAATACATTTAGAATATAGGGTGTAGATTGTAGAATACCATAGAGCGTTTATTTTTCTATTTTTAGTTCTTTTTTTTGTCGTGTTTTTAGGGGCTGAGTTATCATAGCAGGGAAGATGAAGGTTAAAGAAAATAATTTTAAAACAAGAAACCAGAAGAGTTTCAAAGATTTGCGACACTAGAAGAGTTTCCCTATGATGGAAGTGCACAAAGATTTAGGCTCGGCCTAAGAAGTACGAGTAATTACTTCCCTTGGACTTAGTCCGGTATCGACATCTATAACACATGGTACCAGTTCAACCTTTGCGGTCGAGAACGCATGCACTACATGTACATCAGAAGATATTCCTGTCAGAACTACAAGAGGCATTTAAGAGGCATTTTTTTAGTTACATAATTTAAATAATTGTTTGTAATCTAGAGGCCTGTATCTTTCAGGGGGCGGTACACATATGCTGTAGTTGGTTTGAGGGTTGTTTCTAGGGTAGCCGATGGTGCCGTTTACGAATATTGGGGTGCACTGGGTCGCAACCATGTAGAACAAGTGGATTTTTACCTATAAGATTAAAATTAGCCTATAAGGACATCGCTACACAGTTTATTTCCTGAAACTATGAAACCGAAAGTGTATTATATTAAACTGTGTATATTCTGAATACCAAAGATAAGTAATTTTTGTTGGTAATTTTTTTTTCTTTACGCTTAGACAAATGTAGCACGATTTAGGGGTTTCTAACTCCAAATTACTAAACCTAAATGTTATTTTATACGTCCTGGGTCACAACAATATGCTTTGAGGCCTCTTCTGGCCCAAGGTCTTATTTTTTTACAAAATATAACTAAAGATTTTCGATTTGTGTAATCGATGATACGAGCTTGATTCTCAGTTTATAGCTGAGACAGATTTATTTTTATTATTACGTAATATTATTTAAATACCATCAGGCCATAAAAAGGAGTGACTATGAGCACCGACAACGAGATCAACACCCTTGACATTGGCGGCAATTGCTTTATCTTCCTCATAGCCAGAATGACCGACAGCGATGATAATATTAACTCCATCCTCTCTAAGTCGATCCGCTTCTTTTTGAAGAGACACAATTTCATCAAGGAACACCAGATTCTCACCGGGAGAAGCAAGGATCTAAAAAAGGAACATATAGTATAAATAACTTTGAATAAAAGTATATTGTTCTATGTATTAAATATAGCCTCAAGCCCCCCACCCACCCACCATAAAGATTGTCATCACGTTCGTGAATTGGATAGGCAGTAGAAGAACAGGAAGTAGTTCAACAGAAAAAAGGGACTATACCTTACGAGGAGACTCAGGGGCGTTGTTTGGGGGGACAAGGGGGGCAGTTGCCCCAACCCCAATAATATGGAGAAAAAATTATTATACATCCCATACCCCTTGACTATCCGGATATGAACCCCTCTTCCCTCCCCCCCCCCCCAACAAAATGCTGGAGATTCACCCATGAGGAGACTTAAGAGGGTGGTCTTCCCTTTCAAATTCTAGAAATAATGCTATTCGGTGAATTTTTCTCACTATAAATAATCTTACGGAGTATATTTTCTGCTATGATCACGCTATTATACGAAAAAAAAAGATCTAAAGACACAACTGCATGTTCTAATTTAATACTCTTTCTAAGAAGATATCTTACCAACGGATAAAATATATTCATTGCAATTCTTGCGTGGTTGTGGCCAAAAAATTTATCTGTCATTTTGCAATCTAATTTAATTCTAAGATATTGTGCCAAGACCTCACTGAAATACAATGAAAATAAAATCTAAACGTGTTAAAGATATTTTGCCTTGAATATCAAATGCTGATTAAGGTAAATTAGTTTTGTTCACCCGGGTGCAGCGTTTTCTGCCTTTTTTTAAATTCCAAGTCCAATTCCCGCTAAGCTTAGCTCTGTAACCGGGTTTGCATAATCGATTTTATGATACTATTTGCGATAATAGTTGTAAAAACACTTCTTTGATGGAAAACCAGCTTATAGTGCAGTAATCATATGGACGAAAGGGTCAAACCCCCAATAAATTGCAGGAAAAACAAGTTTAATACTATAATTTTCATAAAAGTTAGTAAAAAATAATATTCGAAACCCTCCATGGGGGAAATCCAGAATATACTTGATTATAGGCGATATTTTAGAAAGTCAAGATTTCTGTTATCCACTCGAAATCCAGAATATGCTTGACGATAGGCGATATGTCGGAAAGCTAAGACTTCTGTCATCCACTCTACATCTAGCTCCACCAACCTCACCTGCACTGATAGACACGTACTTGCTTTTATGTTGTTGAAGGCGAGACCTTAACCCCCCGACACATATTTTCCAAACAACACACTTTCCAAGAGGACAAAATATAGCTATATCAAAATAATTTTTTTTACAAGATTATACTTCTATTTAGAAAATGAGAAATTTTGGAAATATGTTATACATTTTATACATAGACGTATGATGTCAAGATCAATGTAGACTTATTTACTCTGAGCTAGATTGAAAGGATTTTATTTTCCTCAGTCCTTCTAGATTCAGTTCTCAATCCTTCCCCTCAGTCCTTCACAAATCCTTCTGTATTTTGCTTATAGGAATATAATTAATCGAGATGAAAACAAGTTATCTAGGATGAGAAGCTTTTAACTACAAATATACTATAATAAAAATTCTGTTCAGTTACTTATAACATTATTTATTGGTCAATACTTTTTATGGAAAAAAGAAGAGAAAAACAGGTCCAACAAACCGATAGAACAAGGACCATTAAGCTGATACCTTTCCGTTCAATAATTAGAAAAGTATCAATTAGTTGAAAGCTATTCAAAGACATTTTAAACAGCTCCAGCGACCTTTCAGCCTGAGCTCAACCGCCTGATTCTGCAAATGAGAAATTGAATATGAGTTGGTAAAAACACAATATTCACTTGCCTTCAAAAAACACAATTAGTTTTTCAAATTGAGGAAATAGAAAATGTGTATTCTAGATTGAAACAAGAGGCTCCTTCCCATCTACATCCTGATTTAAGGATCTTGGTGAAACTCAGGAATATATTCTAGATTGAAACAAGAGACTCCTTCCCATCTACATCCTGATTTAAGGACCTTGGTGAAACTGAGGAATGTATTCTAGATTGAAACAAGAGGCTCCTTCCCATCTACATCCTGATTTAAGGACCTTGGTGAAACTGAGGAATTTTCAAAGATCAAGAATGGATGTGATATGGGTCAAAATAGAAGAATGCCGTCAAAAGAGGTTAAAATAGAGGTTACTAGAGTCTGCCCCCCTCACCCTGGGGGAGTGAGAGTGAAGATATTTTTCATCCTTTATCAGATTAAATCTTGGCTGAACAGATATTAAGCGCAAAAAACTCACTTACGTCTGTGTTTTTTGTTATAAAGCCAATTATTCCGATCCGACGACCTCCAATTTCAACAATGACAGATTTGTCGATAGTATCGGCCAATTCCGGTTCTAAAGCTGTATCAATATTTGCTCCAAGAACTGGGAATTCAGCTTGTAGTGTCATATTCAACAACCCAGGAACTCCATCATCAAACTCATGATTTCCAAGTGCCTATCATGAAAATAATAGATATTAGAGTTTGGCTTATTAAAAAAAAGAAAAAAAAAAAAAATACAAATATACTAAGATGCGTTCCTCAGTCATTAAAAAACAGCAGTTTTTAAATCAAATAAACAATATATAGGCTACTAACCGCTTCCTGCATCTATCAGCGACGTCTTTTAAACAAGATATCTTTTTTTTTTGTTCTTGCCAAAAAAAAGTTCCGCGTTATCTACGGCTTACCATCCAACATTGTAACTTTAAACAGCAAACCGCGTTGTACAAAGTAACGCTGCTCGATTGTTGGACGGTCAACAGCCCTGAGATTTGGTACGAAACATATGTGAGCGTTTAAAGATACTGCCTGTTTTCTGACTGGGAAAGAGTAAGTGACAAGTAAAAAGAATTTCGTATAGGAACTCTGTCAAATCCCCCCAGTGTAAGATCTCCCCTGAAAACTTCAACTCCAAAATTTCCCTCCGCACAGAAAATTACTTAAAGACCAATCCCTAAGGGTAGGGGGGTCATTTTATCTCGAAAAGCGTAGTTTTGGGGCAATTTATCTATCCTGAACAAAATATCTATCTCAAAACTTTGATCGGACGATTTTTGGGAAAAAGGGGCGTGGGAGAGGAGCTAGTTACCCTCTAATATTTTTCGTAAAATTAAGAATGCCACTAGAACTTTTAATTTTTGTTCAAATGAGCCCTCTCCCGATGTTCTAGAACCATTGGTTCGATACAATCACCCTGGGTAAAAAAAATAAACACGTATCTGTAATCTTTTTTCTGACAAAAAGTACAATATTCCATATTTTTACAGACAGAAGCATAAAACCTCGACAGTAGTTCTTTCATACGCTGAATCTGGTGGTGTGATTTTTATTGAGATTCTTTTACTTTTAGGAGGGTGTTTTCTCCCTTTTTCAAAAAAGGCATATTTTCTCAGGCTCGTAGCCTTATATATTAGTAGGAATGACCAATCAACTCCCACGAGAACACATGTGCTGCCATCTACAATTTGGTCTAACGCATACAGGTTATAATTTATTCAAGTATTATCAACCCACGAATGAGTCAATGACCCCTTTTTTCAAGGTCGATTTATTTGTTGTTTCCAAGTGTATTGACTCCGGGGTGCAGTTTACACATTCGCCTTAACGGTGGGGGGAAATGTATTGATCTATAACTCATGACGGGGCACCATATATGGGAATAGAATACTGAACGAACACTGTGCTGTCATCTACAATTGAGTCTAACTCCGAACGGGATTCCATTTATTCATGGTTTATTAATGTCTAATGGATGATGTCAAGGTCGATTTATTTTTTGTTTTTGTTGTTTGACCAAGTGTAATGACACTGAGGATAATTTACATAATCGCTAGGGGGAATATATTGATTCAGGACTCGACTAGGGGAACTAAATTTCCAAGGTCAATTGATTTGTTGTTGTTGTTCGTCCAGGTGTACGCTAGGGAGAATGTTATAATCCAGGAATGGGAAACAGGAAGTACATGCCTCCTTCTAAACCATTTAGAGAGTCAGTTATATCTCCTTCTAAGTCAATCAGAGGGCTGGTTACATATGGTTTCCCCCATTACATCGCAATTCTCCCTTGAGATTTCACATATAACGGACATGCGTTGTGATTAAACATTGAGAAAGTTCCAAGACACACTGGATAGAGCACCTGAAATTTTTGACAAGGACACTTCATCAACAATGATTAATATTGTGAGTTCTTTTTAGTACATTTTTATTATTTCTTTTCAAATAAAATTATTAGTAGTCCCTCCAGTAAATTCAGGTAAATCCCCCCCCTTCCCCCTCTAATACAAACTCCACTATGCTATCTTTATAGTCGTTAGAAGACTATAAAATATGCTCTTTTTAACCATGTAACCCCCCCCCCGTTAACGACTTTAATTCTTTCATAGGAAATAATTCTCTTTTTTCGATAAATTCTTGCTTTCTCTATTTCTATCTAAAGTGACAACTGACTTCTGTCAGCTATTAATATGCTGATTCCATTTAAGCAGTCACCCTATCTCTTATCAGTTCCGCAAAGATTTAAATAGAGTTAATTATCGCATCCTGTCAACAGTCATCCGGGATCTACGAAACCAGAGGATTAAGCTTTTTGTAGGTTTCACAGAAAGACACTTTTTTTCCAGTCGAATTAGCGATAGGGTAAATCTTATGTAATTGCAAGGGGAGCTGGTGACAGTTATGATAAATAGTTTCATATAGTATTGTTTTTCATTTTGAGTACTCAGTGTTTATATGGGGGAGAGGGGGGAAGTGGCTGTGCCTCGCTTCTAGCAGCTTCGCTGCAAGGTGAAAATAAACTGTTCCCCCCTGATTTGCTGAAAAGGGGGGAGTGGGGCTTCTTTGAGACAAATGCTTTCTAGACAAAATTATGGCTAGGTTAGGTTAGGGGGGATAATATACAAGAGGGGGAGAGGGCGGTAGTATCCAATTGACACCATTTCCTGACTTTCAGCTGTCAAACTCAATTTTAAATATAATAGTTATCTACACTGCGACCTTTGGTGACCCATTTAATTCACTTTTGTGGGGTACTTTTGTGTTTGACCCCGTAAAAATTGTACATGACTATGTAGATAGAATTTGCGCACTGCTAAAGAACCAAATTCAGTTGTGGGGAGGGGGAGGGATTCAATTAAGAGGTCTATTGTTTTAAAGGTGTTTTATTTAAACGAGGGTAAAAGTGAGGTTTACTATCTGTATGTACACACAAAGATGAGAGTAGTCTATCAAATTTAGGTAAATATGAGGGTGTTTTTCTGAGTAAATATGCCAATTGTTCACGCATCTTGAGAATTATAGCGAACATGGAAGTGGGTAAATTCTTCTTTATGTTGAAAATTTAAGCGTTAATATCTGTAAATTTAAGAAAGATGTTATTTTAAGAGGGGGGGCAGGTGGTGAAAGGTCAATAGTTTTAAAATATAATTCTGATTGAGTAGGTTGTCGTGGTGTCCAACGAATTTGTTTTGAAACAGGTCAAAAATGTTTCAAGTACGCTTTCCTCATATCAGCATTCCAGCCTCTAGCAGATGACGCAACCAAGACGAATTTAGACCACTGGGCTGTACATGGAAAGGAGGGGTCCAGTGTCACCCTTGTATATTTCACTTTTTTAGATGGAAAATAATCAGTAACGCTAAGTTATATTGATATTTTTGAAAGGGCCAACTCTCATTTAGATATCGGTATTACTGTGTCTCAATATGAAACTGAATTTAAAGATGGGGTTTGTTCAAAAAAGAAGGGGGTGGTGTTCCCAGTAAGAGGTCCGTCGATTGATTTGGTCAAACACTGGGCTTGGTTGGTTTACACAGCACCATCTAGTGACCTTATCAATTTAATTGGGCATTTTAATCCAATCAAACAAATTAGTAGTGTTCTAGGAGAGGTTCAGAATACAGGAGGACACGATTCTACAGTACAACATGCCTGTCACGATTCCGTAGCAACATAGAGCTAGGGGATCATGTGAAGCACTGCAGACGGCATGGCTACCGGCCAGTGGAAATAGTTTCAGGTGATATGACCATTTTACGTTTTAAAAATTTCCAAAACACCCTCTTCCAGAGCAATAAAATCTTGTTGGATCGTGAAGCGAAGTTAGTGGAAGTGAAGGATCCTCGATTTCCAAACCGAATCAAAGAACATCAAGATATTGCAGTGTCCTACCCCCACGCACAAAGAGACAGTTCTAACGCCAAGCATTTGCTAGATATAGAAGAAACACTGGATGAGGGAGAGTTCATGATCAAGACACTGACTAAATTAATTGGCACCGTTAATTGCGCTATTTCTTGTTTGAGAAATACACATTACCCAATAGTGCTGTCTGCAGAGGATCATCCGACGGTTAAAAATAAAAAAATATATTGGGTTTGTAAGGGATAGTTTGAAGAGGAGGATATAGGGAAGGGACCTAGAGGGAAAAGAGGAGGGAAGGGGAAAGTCATAGCTCATACGCACGTGGGCTAGGAACTCTCCGCTGGGGGTAGGAATTTTAGTAGGGTAAGGCATAAATCGTGCAACTTAAACGTTACGCTGCAGTTTTTAGCCCTGTTTTTATTAACCCTTGCAATTGCGATTTTAAATTTACTTTACCCGATATGGCTTGTCTGCCCAAGGAGGGAGGGGGCTTAGATTATCCAAGGGTAAATAATTAATTTACCTCTAACATCATTCCCAAATTGGCAGAGAAGCTAGTACTTCTTGAGTTGAAATGGCAGGTAGTACATAATGGGTATTTGTGCTGGAATAAAATCAGGTTTTTAGATTCTTTTAGTTTTTTTTCCCAAGGCATTGAGTCAAGTGGTGCAAGTGCAGCAAAGTGACATTTTTGATAGCTTTACCTTACTTATACAACACTCTCCAGACAGTGAAATTTATTACCTATTGACCTGTAAAGGTGTATACGTATACGACTATTACTATTCTAGCACTCAATTAAGCGAGATAAAATTACCTCCAATTGAAGTTTTCTATCATTCACTCACCCACAGTGAATGCAAAGCCTAGGAATATGAGTTTGCCAAGAAGGTGTAGTCTAAGGGGAATTGTAAAAATGGGTGGGATTATTGTAGACTGTACTTGGCCAGTGACGATTTAACTCTGTTAGACATAGTCTGCAAGAACACAGAGAAAATCTATTCAGAGTTCGGACTAGATATAAGCTATTATTTTTCCACACCAAATTTGGTGATGGACTTGATTTTAAAAATTAGTAGGGAGGAAATAGGCTTAATCACCGACGTGGATAATCACCTTTTTGTAGAAAGATCAATGAGGGGTGGGTATGTTTTTCATGGGGATCGCGTCTTGACAACCGATCCTAGCGGAAAAAACAGCAACACCGATGCAAAATCAAATGCAGTGCTCTTGGACATGAACTAATTGTATCCCTCGGCAATGTCTTACTACTCTTTGCCGTGTGGGAACTATCAATGGCTTGACAATCCTTGTGAGTTCCCCGACATTACCACCGTCGAAGACAATGGGCCACAAGGATGGTTCTTTGAAATTGACGGGCAAATTCCACTGGCACTTCATGATTCAGTTAGGGATTTTGTTTTTCCCAGTATCAATCGACCAGTAAGCAGGGACTCATTGAGCCCCCACAATCGATCATTGGTCGAGAATATGGGGATGCACTGGATCCCCTCCAAGCAAAAACTAATTGCAGATCTGGACCCTAAGGAGAATTTTTATGTTCACCATGTGATTTTGCACTGGATGGTGAACAATAGTTTAAAGATCACCAAAATACATAGTGTCCTGCAATTCAGTCAGAAACCATACTTAAAGACGTTTATCGACACTTTTGTTGATAAACGCTCTCGGGCAAACAGTAAAGTAGAGAAGGAAATGTACAAACTCATTCTAAATTCAGCGTTTGGCAAAATGTGTGAAAGCGTACGCGGCTGCGACGTCGTGACTGACCCCCCAGAGTGTGCACGGATTATTGCCGACCCCAATTTTACAACGTTCACGAGCATAGAGGCTGGCATGGTTCTTCTACACAGGAAGAAGAGAAATGTGGTACTGAACAAGAATATAGCAGGAGGTAGTTCAGCACTTGAAATTTCCAAAAAGCTCATGTTGTCGTTTTTTTTACAATGTGTGCAAGTCGCAATGGCCACGGGAGGGGGAGGTTCAAGTTTACTATGGGGATACAGATTCTCTGCTGTTAATGCTAAAAACCGAGGATTTATTGGGAGATTTAGAAAATGGGGAATACATCAGCTCGCGGATGGATTTCACCAACTGGAATCCGCCCCTCTACCCCGAGTAAGTGAAACGTCAAGCCCCCAACCAACTACTAATTTTAAAATCAGAGATGGGGAGTGATTTGATATCCAGGAGGGTGTTCCTGGGTCCTAAAGTTTATTGCGTAGAAACACATAACAGGGATGTAAAGCTGGCGTGTAAAGGGGTGCCTACACATTTTCTAAAGAGCAATTTCAACATGAGCGTGTACAGAGACTGTGTAGAAAGTAGCCTAGTCCCGAGAGCAGAAGTGCTTGCAATTCGCTCTCTACAGTATAAAAACTATACTGTAAGAGCGGAAAAGAATGCAATGTCATGTATATCTGACAAAGTCTATGTGCTCGAGAATGGTGTAAGAGTACTGCCACATGGCCACTACCTTATTTCAGACCGGGTTGAATGCATAGAATATCGCGATCAACTTGGTCTGGATAAATTAAACTAACCACTAACCCTAACCACTAACCACTAACCTTTCATAAATTAACTAACCTAACCTAACCACCGTAACCCAACCACTGACCCAACCTAACCTGTAGTAGCAGCAGCAGCAGTGACGACAACTATTGTGTACAGTTTTTTTCCACATCGCCCCGGGGGGGGGGGGGGTCTCGCCCCGCGGCCTGCCCGCCCGCGGCTCCCGGGGGTGGGGGGGTATTTGGGGAGGGTCCCACCCATGGCCGGCCTGGGGGTTGGGGGGTCCCACCCGCGGCCGGCCTTCAGCCCCACGGCTCCTGGGGGGTGGGGGGGCCTTTTAAATTCATAATGTTCAACTGTATTATTTTTTTTTTAAGTTCATGTTCCAAGTGTTCCAAGTGTTTTTTTGTTTTTTTTTTCTCAAGTGATTTACTGTATAAATAGTGTGTGTGTGTGTGCTAATGTACAAAAAGTGATGCTGAACAAAAAGTGTTTTTTAAGACAATAAGTGTTGTACATAAAGTGTTATTGTTGTTGTTATTGTTGTTCATGTTTGAACAGAAGTGTTTTTATAATAAATGTTGTACATAAAGTGTTATTTTTGTTCATGTTGAACAATATAGTTTTCATGTCAAATAAATGACCATGAAATATTGTTTTTGTTGTTCTTGTTAACGTACTAGATAGATCTATGGGAAAATTATTACTACTACTACTTATTCACTGAAAACGTATGATTTACAGTTAGTTGTAGTCCGAATGTTGTCAAAAGCAGCAGCAGCAGCATGTATGAATTTAAAACACCATTCAGATCGTTTCTGTGTGCTCCATCAATGTCGGGGAAAACAACACTTTTAGCTAAAATAATTCAAAATTGTAATAGAATGTTTTTGGAAAAAACAAAGAAAATTTATTCTTGCTATAGTATTTGGTAAGGTTCCAATGATCAATGGAATCCATTGCCACACCCTTGCCAATACAATCCCTACGAGGACATGATGTTTTCAGTAGTATTGAACCAAAATAATGGCTGATTAATGATGATTTGGCTGAATCCATTGAACAGATCTCACAGGAAATGCTACAGCTGTTCACCATTCGCTCTCATCATGAACAGATTTCCATAACCTTAGTTTTTCGAAATCTGTTTCATCAGAGCAAATGTATGCGAACCCTTGCTTTGAATTGCACCATCTATATTATCTACCGCGTTGTTGGTGATTCTAGCTCGCTAATAACTCAATAAGCAAATATACCCGGGCGCCCCCAAATGGCTGCTTTCAGCGTACAGTCAGGCAACAAACAAGCCCTGTGGCTACATTTTGCTAGATCTTAATCAGAGCACACCTGAGGATCTACGTGAAGTGACCGACATTTTCGACAATGAAATTACCGTATATCTTCCGGTGAACAGTAGAAAAAGCTATTAGTTGCCATTATGACACTGAAGAAACTACACGAACAACGGCATTTATTATCCGTTTTAAGCACTTCAACACCTCCACTCAGGAAGGCTATACTCAAACATGGTGTTGACAATGATTTCATTAATCTAATATCTGAACTTTGTTTAAATTTAACTGAGGGCAATGTACACTTGCAAGAAAGTGATAGACAACAGATAAAGCAACATCGTTCCGCTGTACGTGCCTTGGCTTGCAAAAACAGGAGAAAAATTTCAAAAAGAACACATCTCCTTCAAGCGGGCAGTAGCTTTTTTACGCTTGTACTGCCAATAAATGCAGGACTTACAAACAATTTTCTCTAGAGAATGGCTAAACCCTATAAATTGACACCATTTGAACTTGTCCTCTCGCCCGTCGAACATTTTGAAGACAATCTAAACAAATTCATTAAGGATGAGAATATTGCCGATGATAAAAAACTGCTTTTACTTCAAGATGCCTTGCGACGTGTGGACAAACATAAACCTTATCGTGAGAGACCCGCCACTGCTACCGTCACCGTTACAGATCCCTCTAAACAGGAAACATCTCCTCAAGATTCTGCAGCAGCAGCAGTGCAATCAAAGGAGAAGGAATTGAATTCAATTGTATCAAAAATTGGAAACCTATTGCCTGTGACCTATTGAAAACAGAGTAAAAGAGTATTATCATATCTCATGTTGGAAACTGATCATCAAGTTCAAGTTGACAGCACTGGGAAACGAATTTTAGTTCAGGGAAAAAGCAATAATCTTGTTGATTTAATTTGTGATATGGGGACGAATCGTAAAGGACTTTTATCATTTGACAATAATCTGCACACTTTTCTAAGTGTATCGAACTTTCCCAAAAGTCTTATTGGCAATAAGCAAATTCTAAAGAAACTAAGAGAATATAGTCCTCCAACAACGCCGACACCAACACCATTTAACAAAGAAGAAGATTCAATATTTGAAAATACTAGCAGCAGCAGCAGCAATGATTTTATAACCCCAGTGACATCTAGTCAAAAGCGAAGACGGATTGAATCACCCTCCAGTGTGCAAAAGGGGAGTGGACATTACACTACGTGTTTGCATTCAAAATGTTTGAGGTTCTGAAACATGTGTATGAAAATATTGGTGAAGCGGGAAGTTTAAGTTCCCCCAAAACCCTTTCTAAAGTTGTCTCTGACAGCACATTAAAAAAAGCAAAAGAGTATCTACAGAATGAACCGAGTTACACACTGCATCGGAATCACAGGCTTCGTGGCAAAAAATATCGACAAACTAAAGCCATTTTCCCTCTGCATATAATTCAAATGGATCTTTTAACTCTAGACGCAATTCAACGACGTCACAATGCAACCTACAAATATATTTTGTTGGCAATCAGTGTATTTAGTCGCTATGCCTATGCCATCCCATTACGGGCAAAGAGAGGTGTTGAAGTTGCTCAGGCCATTGAGAGTATTCTTGAACATGATTGCTATAGAAAAATTCAGTCGGACCGAGGTAACGAAGTGTTTAATCCCCATGTGCAAAAGGTTATACTGAAATACAATACAATACTTCATCATAGTCATAGCCCAATAAAGGCTGCATTTGTTTAACGATTAATAACAAAAATTCGTCTATTAATTTGAAGATATTGTACACAGAAAAACACATTTGCTTTTATTCGGGATTTAAATAAAATCATGCGGATATGCAACAATCGACCCCATTGATCTCAGTCCTACTCAAGCCCTCGGGAAGTTCATTGCAGTGAAAATACATTTGATGCTTTTATAAAGCAATATTCCAATGGTGAAAAAGAAAAAAAAATGTGAAGAAGAAATGCAATGTTGGTGATACTGTTCGAATTAATACAACTACCAATATTTTTGAAAAGGGGAATTATTTATGGAGCACTGAACTTTTTAAAGTGTCCAAAATCCTGGACACAGAACCCACAACATATCGATTGCGAGACACCAAAGATGATGAAAGTCTCGGCGGTTTTTATGAATATGAACTGCAAAAAGTTAGAAACACTAGTGAAATTTATCAAATTGAAAAGATATTAAAGAGTCGTACTCGTAGGGGCCAGAGACAGTTGCTTGTTCGCTGGCTAGGATACAACTCTAATTTTGATTCTTGGGTCAGTGCTAAAGATATTAACAATGCCCTATGATTTCTATGTGACTTTCATGTCCAATGTTTCTGATCCTCTTTACAATGACTTGAATAGAACAAGTGATTTTTGGAAGAAACTCTCCCCCACCATCAAATTCGATGACAATGGAAAGTATGAAGTGGCTCTTGTCGACTGTATTCTCAAAAATACCTACGACATCCTGAGAAAAGATCGTAAATATGAAATAGAAATTAGACTCTAGGATTGGCCACGACCACCCTCAGGTGATCAAAAACAAAATTCAAAAGATCAATTGGATGGATTATCCATATATTGAATTACCCTATGAGGAACTCACCTGTATGAATGATTTTTATCGTTCTATCAATAAAAGAATCTTCGCTCGTAAGAAAAGAACTTTTCATTTCAACTATTAAAAGAAAGAGGGCAAGATCTACATTAGTTATCCTATTGCCAATGAAAAGGTTACTCTCAGTGATAACCTAAAGGATGTTCTTGGCCTCAAGCTTAATATAAACAAGGGTAAAAGTGCTGGTAACACTAATTTCATTTTTGCTGACTACCCACCTGCCTTCTCCACGGACACTTGTATATTTCTCTACGCCTCATTTGTGGAAACATCCCGGGTTGGTAATTCAAATGTTCCCCTCCTACGAGTTCTTGAACGAAAAACCAATCAAGAACATATTCACCACTACAATATAAAGCATCTTCAGTATATTCCCGTAAACACATCCTTTTTGGAACTCTGTCAGTTAACACTAAGAACTGATTTAGGTGATCCCATAGCAATATCAAAAGGCTTGGCTGTGATTACATGCCATTTTCGACCCATCGTTCAACAACAAGATGTCTAATAGAAAAGTGGTATTCATTTGTCCTGATATTGACTGCTATGTTAATACTCTTGGCCCAAGACAACAGGGCAATGGAATGGACAATAACAAAGGGCGCTCGTTAATGTCTGGCTATGGTCTTGGTAGTTGGTTTGCTAAGCTTTTTCGCTCTTTACTACCTCTGGATAGAAAAAATCTTGTACCGGCTGCGACAGATTTTGCATCCTCTAGACTATAAGATTGGGGCTCTGGCAAGGATTTTAAAAAAAGTGCTACGGAAAATATTAGGTCTAGTGCGCGAACCCTTGGTGAGGTATTAAAAGGCTATGGAAAAAATTTAGAAAGGTCGAGAAACAATGCATCACTCATCAGTCTCTACTCAAATCGGATACGAAAGACATCACCATTGTCAAAGAAAAGAAGGAAAAAGACGACACGTACTTTAAACACTAGTAGAAGAAGAAGCCCCAGAAAGAGAATTGTTAGATCAAAACTAGATTTCTTTTCCTAAGATTTCCTACCTACCGCATTAGGATTCTCAACCTTCAATCACCGCCTCATTGAACATATTCAATTCAGAAAATGTTTATTTTAGTGTCAAGCATGGATACTATGAACAATTTT
Organism: Artemia sp. Qi Xiang Cuo; assembly: GCF_049724085.1. Classification (NCBI taxonomy): domain Eukaryota; kingdom Metazoa; phylum Arthropoda; class Branchiopoda; order Anostraca; family Artemiidae; genus Artemia; species Artemia sp. Qi Xiang Cuo. The sequence goes on from NC_142803.1 coordinate 41,149,176, forward strand.
ATCCTCAACAACCCCTTTCTGATAATGTCCACTTTCAAATTTATTCCAATGAAGACTACTTTATGGACATGTCTTCGACATTTATAGATTTACAAATGAAAGTCCGAGAATCCGATAATACAATGTCAATTCACGCCGATGGAATATCCTATAAAAATTGCATATTACATAATTTATTTCGTCAAATCAGTGTCTACATCAATGGCACGCTGGTGAGCACAAGCAACAATCTCTCGAATTATACAAGCTATATACAATTCATGCTGATGACACCTAAATTATACAAGGGATTAAGAGGTACCTCCAATGGATATGAATACATTACTACTACTGATAGTACAGATGTACTTAAAATGCTAAAACTATTGAATTACATCTAGTTGAAAAAATATATCCTGAAATAATCAATATACCCCAATGGATGCCGCCCGATATTAAAGTGGATATAAATCTGACACTTGCACCATCCAATTTCATACTGAGAAAAGAACTTGCTGCCAATCCTGATGTAAGTGTCTCCCTAACCTCGGCAACACTTCATGTACGCAAACAACAAGTCATGAGTTCTGTTGCTTTGGCAGTGGAATTCTGAGAGTCAGTGGAAATAATATTAAACTACTTGTTCCTCATACAATCACCAATCAATGTCATATTACCATGAGGTCACGCACCTTCACCGACTCATCCTTTATCAATGGCGAAATTCCGTCAAAGCTCGGTTTGGCATTTGTAAAAAGCGCTAGTGCAATAGGATCGTGGACTGGATGTCCACATAAATTTGAAATGTTTGGACTTTCATCTCTTGTGTGCAAAGTAAACGGCATCCCACTCTACAATCTATCTTTTGATAAATCCTATAGAACATTGTATGAGTTGACCACGCAAACCCTAGATCATAATTCGCAACTATTTGAAAATGGTATAACCGAAGATATGTTTGCTATAACACATGGTATCATTGTACTAGATTTGTCTGGCACGCAGGATATGAATATAATACGTATGGGGAGTGTGCGTTTAGAGTTTACATTTGCTGACCCATTGGCTGAGAATATTGCACTAATCTCACTAAATCGATATAAAACCTATTGGTAAATTACTCCCGAAGGCAGTGTTCTACTAGACTTGGCACCATGAACACCAGTCAAATAATCAATGTATTTAATATGGATCCCTAAATGTCCCAGTACAAATCCTATTGTCTGCCCTCGGTCTTTCTTGGAAAAATTCAAAGTGGAAACAATACCTTAGTTATTGTTAATAGCAGTCCGTCGACTGTGCTGACGGGTCATTGGCTGTGCATCTTTCAAACAATGAAGACTATTGAATTTTTGGTTACCTCGGCCTACCCCATACAGATTACACTCCCCACATAGTGAATTATATTGTAAGCTGAGGGACAACTGTTATTCAAAATCGGAGGAAAGTGCATGGTCCAGCAACTAAAGGCTCGGGCTTCAATGCACTACTCTATTGAGTTTGCCGATTTTGTAGCTATACTTACGAGCAGTTTCTCAACATTTATGTTGACAATCCACGTCTGAACGACTTTCTAGTGGAAAATATCCTCTCAGACCTGTACAATATAAATTTCAGTGCCCTAAGAGTAAAGTGCTTAAAAAATGTTTGTGAATTTGTTTATTAATAAAATGCATATATATACAACAATGTCTTTAAATCTTCACTTTTGATTTCTTCTTCTTCGATGTATAGGGAACTGTCGTGAACCACTAATATCGGTAAATCATTTGGATTCACTACATATTGATCTTGATTGACTGCAAAGTCAGGGTCACATTTTCTACAGTATAATGTAACTTCACTCTTGTCATATCTCTTTGTATAGTCAATGATAAATTTGCAATCATATTATTAAATTCACGAGTTTCAACCTGACTATTTGAAGCAATATCACATACAGTGTTTTCAAATGGTGAATCACATTCGGTAACTGCCAAATAAAAATCACTAGGTTTATAGTCATAATAGGCAGTTTCGTCACAACGATGAAGTAGAAACCAAATTGTCTTGTTACCCCAACAGTTGAATCGTAGACCTGGCTCCTCCTCTCAGAATAATTTAAATCCACGACGATGCCAATCTCGTAGAAATAAACTAAAATCACGTTTGGGATTCTTTCCAATCATAGCGGGGTAAGTATTCTCCCACTGATCACATTTATCATAGTGACAATTGGAGCACAGATGTCCGCTAGGGTGAGAGTCACAAATCTCCTCAAGACATGAATTACATCCTTTAATTTGTACTGCATAACCTCTATGTAAATTACTAGGATTACATAATTTGCACTTTTCACTATAGTCATCAATAATTGTACAATTCTCACATTGGGTCCAACTGCCAAGAGTGTACATGCATAGTGGACATGTATAGAAATTTTTTTTTGGTTTCCAATGTCACTTGACTCTCTCACAGCTAAAACGAAACTGATCGTCCCTGCCGACGGATAAATTGAGGGTGGAGGAATGAGAGAGGAGTAACTCTGTGACGTCACCTCTTTCAAATGGTGGGGGGAGCCATATACATTGAATCCATTGGTAATGTTTTCAAAAGTGTATCCACGATAAGATTGTACTTTGTTCTAATTAATACATCAATAAACTGAGTAAAAGCATTTGAGTCACATCGACAAAGCTTCATAAAATAGTCCAATGGGGGAGAATCAGTCTTCATTATATTGTCAAGTGTTCCCCGAGAGAATATCTTCCGTTGAAGAGATAAATCGAGAAATCCATCATGCAAAATCAAATGTTTTTCCGTAAACACAAGATTCGATCTAATTCTCTCTTTCTCAAATTTATTCATTTTTCAATCCTTTCACTCTGACTGCTGACTCTAGACTGACCATGAATCGTTAGCCCTAGCATTCTAACCTGACAAAAAGAAAGGGAACATTTGCGATTTCGAAACAACTTTATTGAATAATTACAACAATAATACTAAGCATGTACAATTAGCGATACAGTTTATTGTCTTCGATATGTTTCACCAATGCACTTAAAGCACATTGAAGTCTATTCACATGTGCTATATCAACTTTTTCAGCGAAACATAATTGATCCTCCATTTTAAATTTGCTCAAGAATATTACATATCTTGCATATACTTTATCCCATTCCAGACAAAGTCGTGATCCTCTTGTGATTTCCACCGCAATGTTTGGTGCTCTTGTATTATTGCTACCAAATCCACTATCAACTTCTAATAGGGTAAACATTCCACTCATCATCAGCACAAATATATCCAAATGAGTAAAGTCAAACTGTTCTTCTCACTCCTTTGAATTCTATTCACAGACTAATAAAAAAACTATAGCAAAAATCCTTTCCTTATATTCTCTGCAATCCTCTCCCGCTATTTTGTAACCAGCCCTCTTTTTGGCTTAGATGGATATGTAACCGACTCTCTGATTGGCTTAGAAGCAGGCAAGTACTTCCTGTTTCCCATTCCTTGATCAAAACATTCTCCCCACCGATTACGCAATCAATTTCTCAGAAATTCTCTACCCTTCGTGGATCGATAATCCTTGAATAAATTATAACCTGTCGGCGTTAAACCAAATTGTAGATGGCAGCACATGTGTTCTCGTGGGAGTCGATAGGTCATCCCTACTTATATTTGGAATCAGCATAATAAGCAAATTCTTCTGGTATATTTATTGATATCAAAATTCCCTTTCTTAGAGTTTCAGTTACTATTGAACCGTATCGCTCCTTACTTACAGTTCGTTACCACAAACGTAAGAAAATTGAAAGTCACAAATCTAATTTTCCCAAAAAAACTGCGTGTTTCTTTCCCAAAAACTTCATTGGTATTTCAGTTTTTTCAGGTTGTGACAAATAAAAAATATCACGTTCGAATATACCAGGTTATTGAAAGTCATCCATTAGTATCATGGTCATGTTAAAAATAGAAAACACAAGTTTTATGCTCATGTATGGGAGCTATTAGAAACTGTGCCAGAAGTGCCAAATACGAACAAGAAAGATCATGAAAGGGCTTTGATTAGACGAAACTGATCGAATGGCATCACTTTCAGCTAATCAGAGGCCTTTTCCATTGACGCAAAGTTATTGAAAGGGAAAGTGGTGGTTTATTCCGTCAAAGCATTGCTGAGAGCCAATGAAAACCAGTCTTTATCGAGTAAAATCAGAATTTAAGCTTCGAAGCCTTCTAATGCCTTGGTAGAAAGAGTCATAGTCTTAATTTTTTGGGGAAGTCTCTTTGACACTGACTATATGGCCAATATATTTCATTTGAATCTAGATGGCTACGTAACGTAGATGGGGCGGAAAAGTGGCATGCACCTCTGAAGACCTGCTTCCTTAGCCCGTTTGCTAAAGGTCCTTACCCCATGAGTTGCAAGCACATCTGGGAATTCTCGTGCAAAAGAAAGATAAAGGGTCTCGCCTCTAAAAAATACTTATTTTATCCCCTATTGGTCCAAGCTACTTAACCGAAAAGCTTAAAACCAGTTTAAAGAAGAAAAAAACTGGCTAACTTTTTGCTGAAAAAATTGGCCTTGAGGTTGGTAGTGGAAGGACAAGTGACCCATTGTGTATCTCGAATCGTAAAGATTGAATATCCTTGAATAGTTCCGGTTAAAACAAGGTGCAACATGCATACCATTCTGCCAAAAAGTTAACAGCGTGGAGGGGGGCTAGGGGTGTTAGGGGAAACATTGGCTCACTTTGGTTCTCTAATCATACAGTTTTAAAAGAATTTTTGAGGGATCCCTGACCTAAAGGGTGCAACTTACCCTTCTAAGGATGGGGTGGGCCCACTTACTGACTTCAAAGATAGATACTTGACGGATTTAGTCGTACCTAACTGAGCCATTAATCGATGGAAGCCACTTGCTATGTGCCGACGACATTCTTCTTTTAGCTGACAATCTTGGAGCACTCCAGAACGCCGTTGATGTCGTTTGCTTCGGACTAAATGAAATTGGTCTTTCAGTTGCTACTTCCGAAACAGAGTTTCTTGTCTTTGTTCCGGAGACCACGTCCAATGATACAATCCAAAGTGGTCCAGCTGCAACCTCATCTTCCAGTTGACTTAGATATTTAGGGCTTCCATTTGGAAAATCAATTACGTTCATAAAACAGTTTATAGTTGATTCTTTGAAAAAAAATTATGAAACTCTTTCGGTTTTCTCACCAGGGTAAAGGGCCAATTTGATAAGAGAACCCTTAATCGGCTACATAACGCGTTTTTCGCACCACATGTGTTGTTTTTACACCTTTTTGAAAACTTTACTCCGCCTCTGAATTAAAGCAAATGCGATCATTGTTCTTTAAGTTCTGCAAGTATTTTCACACTATTCCTATTTGGACCCGTAATAGTTGCATTTCCCGACGGTGCGATGTTTTTGAGATTTGTCAAAAAATGGAGGAATTGTCACCTAGATTTGGTGACCGCTGCTATAGAATTGTCGATTTCCCACTGATCTATCTGCTGTCAAGTGCTTAGTGTCGTAAGTCGAAAAGTCTCATGGTATTTGACACATGACTGCTTAAAAGATATGTTGTCAGTAATTGTGCTTAATTTTTGTCAGTGTCCTTTTCGTTTTCTTTTTTTTTCGGACTTGGCTTGTTTTTTTTTGTTTTTTGTTGTTGTTCTTTTGCGTACTTAGAACTTAACTCGTTTCCACATTGTCTATAAGAAATCTGCAGCTTGGACATGGACATGGACCGAGAATTGTTTCTGCATCAAATTAGGAGCTAGTTTCCTTTGCACAGGTTTAACAACATCCCGCATCTTTAACTTAAGCTGACCCAAGTCCAAGTAAGGACTTAGATAATTTTTGCTTTGAGTCAAGCTATAGCTTGGTTTTGTACCGATTCAATATTTATCTCGTTTTTGCGTCAGTCAGTTCATAGCTTGGGCTTGAATCAATTTTGCACTGAGTCAGTCCTTAGCTTGTTTGTGCATCGCGTCACCAAAATTCAGCAGTTTGGGCTTAGCTCGTTTTAGAGCAAGTCTGGGGCTGGTTGGAAACTCAAATTGGAAACTTGTTTTGAAGCTTGTCAGGGATATGACCGGAAAAACCCAATGCTCTGAGACTTGCTTGATATTTCAAATATTTGGATTCTGAATGGACATACTGTACATATCTTTTTTATATAAATAATCCTTGCATACTCCTTGTTTTTTGCTTACTTTTGGCTGTTTACTGTTGCTTTTGGAGCTCTTTTAACTTTATGAATGCTATAATGATTAACCAAACGAAATAAATGGGACTTTAGTGTCACTATCGTGAATTCATTTAAAGAAGATTGTAACCAAAAATTAATCATTTTGATATTCCGAATGTTTGTCTTTAAAACGGTAATAGTTAGGCTCAAAGATTACAATCATTATCTCCAGACTGATCTCAAATTGACGTGTAGCAAAAAGATGGAAAAGTTGTAGTATAATTTCTACTAATGAATAGCTAACCATTTGCCTCTTATTTGAATAGAATGAAAAATTTAATTACAAAATATGTCGTGACGACCAAAACCAAAACGACATTAACCGTAAAATTTTAATAATTTCACAAAAAAAAGAAAAAGTATTTTCCTTAGTTCCCACATGCTGCGATTTGATTTGAGCTCCACATTTAATCTGCAAAGAACGCACAAAAATACTCTGATAATTGCAGGCATAATGCGGAGAAATCGCAATTACCTTCACTTTATCCTGGTTGCTGCGATAGCGACAACCTATTAAAAGACGAACACGGCCCATAGTAACCGAACAAATAGACTGAAATCCCTTTTGGAAGAGTCGGATAGAAACAAAAAGTAGACCACTGGAATTACCTTGGACGAAAACCCTATCCAGGATCCTTACAGTCCACTGGCTTGCACAACAAGGAAAATCCATTGGCTTGAAAAACAAGGATAGTCACTTTTTTTTGCATAGGAACATCTTTTTTTCTTTTTTCCATTTTTTCCTCCGCCGCTAGCGGAGCAGTCGAATATCATGGAGAGCTGTTTAAGGGCTCAATTTAAAAGAAATTGCTAAATCTACTCGCCTTTGTCATTAAAAAAAATATTTAAAAGAAAATCCATCTCTGACAAAAAAACTGCATTTTTGTTTACAAGATGACGATTGATGTCATAACCGTAGTTTATAACTATAAATGACGTAGAAAGTAAAAACTATATATGATGATAGTTACAATGACGGCCAATTAATACACTAAAATCAAACTTAAGGTCAACAATGCTTAGCTGCAATCAGACAAAAGACGAATGCGGCCCATAGTAACCAAAATGAATAGTTTGAAATACCTAAGACAGCCGCCCGACCGAAACAAAAAGTACACCATTGGAATCGCCTCGGCCGAAAACCCTAACCAGGAAACTCACAGTCCCTTGGTTTGAAAAACAAGGAAAATAATATTTTTGCATGGGAAGCATTTTTTTTTCTTTTTTCTATTTTTTCTTTGGAGCTAGTGGGGCACTGGTATGGGCGCTCATAAGGGGGAAGAGGGGGCGCCAGCCCCCCTGGCCGAGTAACACTGCCTTATATTTTTATTTCGTTATAAGTGTATGACCAAGCCAGGTCATAAGGAGACATGTTAAGAAAACAATTCTTAATATGTAATTAAAACAAATGTGCATTGTCAGTTTAAGATACATATGCTGATATTTATTCCTTAAAATCGTAATTAATTTGATTTCTTAAAGTTATAAAAGTGAAAACATTTAAAAGAATTTTTTCCTTACAAGTACAAATTATATTCTGACTTTTAGAAAGCATAGGGTTTAGAACCCTACTCAGATTAATTTCTGCTCGTTTTGAGTTTGACTTATTTTAATATTTTCTTTCAAATATATTCACAAAAACTCTTTTAAGTGTTTTCAGTTTTATAACTTTAAGAAATCAAAAATTAATTAAGATTTTAATGAATAAATATCAGCATATGTATATTAAACTGACAATGCACATTTTTTTCTGTTAATTCATTTGAATTTTTTTCAGTAAAGAACAAATTATATTCTGACTGTTAGAAAGCATAGGGCTTAGAACCCTACCCAGATTAATTTCTGCTCGTTTTGAATTTGACTTATTTTAATTTCTTTTTGTTTTTGGTTTCCTTTATTTATTCATACTGATTTGTGGTAGTTGTGTGCTTGGTAGACTATTTTATTCTATTTTTGTTCATATTTAGTTTAATGGAGTTCTTTACTTTTTTTTGAAAAAACTATTTTGTGCAAAAAGTTTTTTTTGATTAATTTCTGTTCGTTTTATATTGACATAGTCTTTTTCAGGGGGAAAGACTGAGCCTCTTCAAAATTTTAACAACCATCGCTTCCATAAAAACCTTAAATACCCCCTGGGCATAACTTACAACCCTTGCCCCTGATCTAAAAGAAAGGGCGCTAGCCCTTACAATTTCCAATCGGATGAGCCCTTTTTGAAGTTTCTACAGCATCGCTTTCTATAAAAACCTTATATCCCCCCCCCCAGGTCAGAGCTTGCAACTCTTGCCCTGAGGGTTGTGGGGGGGATGGGGTTGTCATCCTTAAAGACCTATATTCCAAAACTTTCAACTACGTTGAACAAAATGGATATCTAAAAGTTTTGACTGTATGTGTTTGGGTAAAAGGTGGGCGTGAGAGGGGGGTTGGTTGCCCTCAAATCACTATCGACTATTAAAAAGGGTACTATCCCTTTGAATTTCCAATCAAATGAGCCTTTTTCGAAGATTCTACGACAAAGCTTTCAATAAAAACCTTAAATGCCCCTCAGGGCATAACTTATAACCCTTGCCCTGAAGACTGTGGGGGATTGTCCTGCTCAAAGATATAATTTCCAGAACTTTCAACTGCGTTGAACGAAATGGCTATCTCAAAATTTTGATTGTATGTGTTTGGGTAAAAGGTGGGCGTGAGAGGGGGGTTGGTTGCCCTCAAATCACTATCGACTATTAAAAAGGGTACTATCCCTTTGAATTTCCAATCAAATGAGCCTTTTTCGAAGATTCTACGACAAAGCTTTCAATAAAAACCTTAAATTCCACCCAGGGTTTAACTTATAATGCTTTCCCCGAAGACTGTGGGGGAGTGCTTTGCTCAAAGATATTATTTCCAGACTTTTCAATTACGTTGAACGAAATGGCTACCTTATACTTTTGTGCGCGTATGACTTGGGGAACGGGGGACGTGTTAGGGGTGTTAGTTGCCTTCCAATCACTTTCGACAATTAAAAAGGGCACTAGCATTTCAATTTCCAATCGAATGAGCCCTTTTTGAAGTTTCTGCGCTTTCTATAAAAAGCTTATATCCCCCCAGAGCATAACTTACAACACTTGCCCTAAGGGCTGTACGGGGGTTGTCATCCTCAAAGACCTAATTTCCAGAACTTTCAACTTCATTGAACAAAATCTCAAAATTTCGATGTAATGTATTTGGGGAAAAGGTGGGCGTCATAGGGGGGGGGGGGGTTAGTTGCCCTCCAATCACTTTCGACTATTAAAAAGGGCACTAATCCTTTGAATTTCCAATCGAATGAGCTCTATTGGGAGTTGGTAGCCACCAATATTATACCGGTTAGCCACGATGCCACCAGTATTGGTGTGGTAAAGTACGGGTGTCACCACTTATTGGTGCAAAATGGTGCTACACCACTTACTGGTGGGAAAAGCCCCTGGTGGCACCAAAATATTATAGTAGGATGTCCGCGCCTACCACACCGGTTCTGTAAATATAGGGTGTGCTAGTACCCAATTTACAATATACCCTGCCTCAGGGTATGATAACGTGATCCAGCGGTCTAATAGCCGACCTCTAAGGCCCAAGGGTGTACCGAAACCCGGGTCACCACTAAAAATCTCTAACTATCTCCTTGGAGGTAACGAACCCCTCTGTCAATATAATAATGACAGCGTCTCGTAACTCTGTTCCTACCCTGTCTGGGTTCCTGGAAAATTAGTGTACAGTTGTAGAAAATACCTTACTTGTAATCTTCCAAAGGTCACATAAAACAAAAAGAATAGGCTTCTCCAAACGGGGTCTAAATGCAGACTAACTGATAAATTTACTCTGTACGGCAACTTTTCATAGAGTTGGACTTTCACGTGGCCTAGCCAATCCTCTCAATCCACATTCAAAACCCATTCTAATTTTTGTTGGCTTTATCTTTTAATGGCTCAGACCCGGAAGTCGAAAATAGAATTTAGTTTAAAGCTTACTTATTGGTAAAGAATCTAGCTTAGCAACCAGATTTCAACTTATGATTAAAAATTATCTTATAGGCAAATGTAATTACAGAAAAGAAAATGGGTCATTTATCTGAAAAGAAAAGATACAGGGGTGGAACCCCAACAAGCCCTTTTTGAAGTTTCTACGACAAAGCTTTCTATAAAAACCTTATGCCCCCCAGGCATAACTTACAACCGTTACCCCGAGGGCTCCTCGAAGTGTCCTTCTCAAAAACATAATTTCTATCTGGAAATCAACTACGCTGAACAAAATTGCTATCTCAAAATTTGATTGGATGTGTTTGAGGAAATGGTGGGCATGGAAGGGGTGTTAGTTGCCTTCCTATCGCTTTCGACTATTAAAAGGGACACTAGCCATTCGAATTTCAACCGAATGAGCCCTTTTCGAAGTTTTTACGACAATTCGTTCGATACGAAGTGCCCTGGTCTAAGAAAAAATAAATAAATAATACATTGTGCCAACATCGTTTTTTACTTAGGCAGCGCGATTGCACTGCCTATGATATGCAAAATTATCCTAGTTAACATATTTTCCGGGTGGGGGGAGAACCTTTATCCTCATTATTTTCACTGTTGTACAATTTTTTTTAAACAAAATTGTGAAAAATAAACAGATTTCACTGCATTTTCCCGTTTTCATATAGTTGATATATGAAAGTTAAAAACCATTACTACCCTCTACCAAAAGATACAAATAGACAAATATTCATACATTTAGGTTAGGCTAGTTTAAATTAGCTAGATGATTCTTGGGTGTTTGTATTATAAACGATTTTCAAGACTTGGAGAGTAGGCATAAAAATGAAAAATGTGATCGAAAAACTAGAAAAAGAAGGAAAATAATAATTTAAGGATAAAAATGCATATTATGAAGTAAGAATTGTTTTCTTAACATGTCCCCTTATGACCTGGTGTGGTCATACAGTTATGGCTTTATTTTTTTGTTTTGAGATTTCTATTATACAACTAGACCCCGGTGCCGTGCCGATAAGGGAAGGTCGGCGGCGGTGGGGGCAAAAAATAGCAGCATTGGCACGCCAATGGCGCGATCATTGTTGACCAAAACATTTTTAGACATTACTAGACACCTCCTAATAATTACACCTCCAGTGGTTGTATGACAAACAATGAAACACATTAATTATCCTCGATGTTAAATTCAGACTTTAACAGTTAGGAACTCGAGAATTTTCACAACCTACCGTTTCGAGTAACACATTTATGTCACGGAATCAAAACCTCAACATTTATAAGCACCTGCCTAAGGCAAGGACTCAAGAAATATTGATTCTTTGCTGTACCAAAGTGTCTTGAAATAGAGAGGTCCTTAGATCCCAAGTTCCTATATGGAATTTAATATGGTGTCTGTTCAAAAGACAAGCGTCTATTCAATGGATGTGCTACAAGAACTAGAACTGAATAAAAACTCACCCTGGGTTTCAGGCGAGTCCCCAGGGGGGGGGGGTTTGCCCCTCCTCGGGATGCCCCTGAAACCTGAAACGCCAGCTGAGGCAGTGGCAGCACTACAACACTTCGGAGGCAGTTGACCAGGTCTCTCGTCAGCGGCGTTCGAGCATAACGCATTCGGTGTTCGAGTCTCCTGGGAGCATAATGAATTCATGCAAATTATTTGTGTGCACACTTTTTTGTTTAATTTTGAAAACCGCACTTGATTTCTAAGCAGGAAAATCGAAATCCTTAACCACACGAGGAATAAAAATCGACAACATTGCGGTTGACGCAATTGAGAATTGGCTCAAATTAATTCAAAGTCAGCAGAACGCGGCCGCCAGCTTGGCTGCGACGGCGTTATGACACTTCGGTGGCAGTTGACTGGAACTCTCGTCGGCGGCGTTTAATGCATGCGCCGGCACGGCGCCAGGGTCGATATCCAACATTGGAAGTGCCGATTAGACCTGGTAAGCTCCCCTCCTAAATTCAACTTATGGGCGCCAATGGGTAGTGGAACATCATAAAGGGATATCTAAGGGTTCATTTTAAAGGAAATTGCTACATCCAGAGCCTTTTGTAATTAACAACAACAATATTTAAATTAAAATCAATTTTTGACAAAAAAACTGCATTCTCGTATACAAGACGATGAATGGTGTCATAACCATAGGCTAAAACCATAAGTGACATAAAAAGCAAAACTGTATTATGACGCAAATTATAATTACGTCAGTACAGTCAGTATATGCATCCGTCATACCATGACAAGTTAATATATCACAAGCATTTTTTTAAGTTGCTTCTCTGGGGTGCGGTGTCATATTTGACTGATTTCTGCCTGATTCCCTGTGGTTCGTCTTTTATTATTCTAACTAAGAAAAAGCAATAGGCTTTTTACTGTGTGTAATTATCTCTTAAAAAAAGCGTCTCGTCAGACATCTCAAGAGGAAAATTTTTATAGTAAATTTAACTCACAATAGTGGAAAATGATACGTCCTTTAAACAACAATAAAAGTTTGTCCAACAGCCCTGGCCATCAAACGTGACAAGACGTATAAAAAAATCTGAGGCTGACAAATGTCAACCGGTTCCACCTCTGGTTGATGGAGTCAATGGAAATATTGAGGTTCTTGGCTTTAATACAAGACTACGAAAGGCTTTCTTGAACGCAATTATGTTGTGTGGCAAGCCCCCTCGAGAAGCTACGAACACGCAATAGCGGGTGCATGAACTGAAAGAAAAGTCTGAGCGCCATTTTAGATCTTATGTATCATTCTTCATGCGTCATCTTTATGAACCTGGTAACGAATCTGCTGAAACGTTTTCAGATGGTGTTCCTCGTGAAGGAATTAGCGGAAAATATGTTTTAGCACGAATTGGTGTCATGGCGCTCGTCAGAAAGAAAGTCCTCGGATTTGAGCTCATTAATGACTATTATAGTATGCCTGAACTCGTCACGAATAATTTAGTTGCAGTTAAAGCAACAGAAGCCAGCTCTGGTACTAGTGCTCCCAAATTCCTTCTAGATCTCCCTCTGCTCAAACATCAGCTCCAGCGCAACTGAAGACAAAGCTTAAAGTGGAATCAGAAGAACCCATTGATGAATCGGAAGAGCATATGGATGAAGACACCGAAGAGTCTAAGAATGAAAAAAAGGAGAGTCTAAGAGAGAAGAAAGTGAAGAGGCTAAAAAAGAGAAAAGTGATGAGCCCGTGGAAGCTGACAAGTCTAAGTCGAAGAAGGAGATACAACTTAAGATGGAGAGCAAAACTGTACCTACTGAGAAATCTGCTGCTGTTAAAATACAAGACGGGACAAAGGAAGACGATTTAAGACAAGGAAATGTAGAGCAAAAAGAGCCAGGGCTAACTGCAAAAGCAGAATCGACACCGCATACTCTCGCTCCACCGACACCATCCACTCCCAATCCATCAACACTGTCTACTCCCACTCTGCCAACATCCTCAAACGAGAACAGAAATGAAGAGGAAACAGAAGGGAAAACAAAAGTAGTAGAAGGAACCCCAAAGTGTTTGAGAAGGGTGATTGATATTGGAAGCAAAAAGGAGAATAAAAATTTCATGTTCAATATTACATATGGAGGCTTCACAGAACTGCATACTCTTTGGCAAAATCAGGAAAAAGCTGCTGTGCCCAAAAGGACATATGAGATATGACATCGTCGTCACGATTATTGGCTATTGGCTGGTGGTGTCACTCATGGTTATAGTCGTTGACAAGACATCCAAAATGATAAATGCTTCAACATAATAAATGAGCCATTCAAGACTGATACTGGCAAAGAAAACTTCTTTGAAATCAAGAATAAGTTTTTGGCAAGGCGCTTTAAGCTGCTTGAGCAAGCGCTAGCAATAAAAGGGCAATTGTGGCGTGTTGCTCAGTGGTCACTCGCTCAAGAGTCAGGAAATATGGCAATGACTTTCAAAGCTCATTTTTCTCACACCAAATGCCTTGCTCAGTCTCATTCAACATCTGTCCAATGTAAGTTTCGCGGGTAACAAACCAGAAAACACTGGTCTTCATAAGGTTCTCAATCAACTGGAAGAACTTGTATCTGACATGAAATCCGATGTTTCTAGACTTTCCGCAAGTCTTGTATGATTGCCAAATTTGCCCGCGACCGAGTCAATGAATTTTTGAATTAAAATAAAGTTGCCATCAATCCATGGCTAATTGGAGAAAAAGCCAAGACTGATAGTCTGAGTGGAGAGACACAGCTGACATAAGCCTTTTTCAGGAATGTATAAAAATGATGTCGTTTTCACTTGTTGATGGATAGTCTATCATCCATCGATCCAACTTAGGGCAGAACTAAGGTAGATAGTCATAGAGCTTTAGGGAAGATCGATATTTCTGGGTTGTACGCTTACGCTTGCCTTGTACGCTTGTGTATCTCCGAAAGATCCATCCTGTCAAGACTTTCTGATGGAGCAAACAAACAACCACAACAGCAACAAGAACAACTTAGTCCTTCAGTGAACATGTTTCCAGCCTCCGTGAACAATGGTCACTTTCCTTGTCCTTTTGGAAGTATCGATATTAGGCCTACCAGCTTTAATCCTCAATACACGACACCTGGACAAAATGCCCCCCAAGCAGTATCCTCTGGGACTCGGCCACCTGCCACTGCAGAAATGAAGGGAAAATTGCCAATTTTGTTTCAAGATTGTGTTCTGTATTTGGTTTTTGCGTAGCTTTTTTATTTCTAGATTAATAAGACCCTTAATAAATTCTTTTTACTTAAAAAAAGGAAATCATTTATCTATAATTTTTTGCCAAAACGAAATTTTGCAGGGGATGGAAACAGCAGAGTTTACCGCACCAATAGGGGGCAACCCTGGATAAGCGAAGTTTATCAAGGATAGCCAGAAACATCCCAACCGCGAAAGATTTTTATAAAGAATGTAAGATATCAATTTGAGCATAAATCTTATCAGAGACTAAGACCTATCCAAATATTGATTGTTTGTGAAAAATAAAAGTCGTAAGGAAAATAGCCCAAAAATCACAAAGGAAAACACAGATCTGTTGAAACTACTAAAAAGTCAACCAAATTCAAAAAAAGCTTGAAGAAATCTTCTAAAGGTATGGGTTAAAATAGATAATACAACTTTCAAATGACATCTTTAAAGTAGTAATCAGTAGGGATCTGTTGATTAAAACGAAGTATAAGGACTGTGGCAAAATTGTAACCAATGATGTCAGTTGCGGGGATTTACTCCACACGAAATTTAATAGAAATAATCAGTCTTTTAATACAATCTATTTTTAATAATTAGCAAGTCGCTTGATTCCTGAGCACGATTTCTCGCGTACATGGCAAAATCTCGACGCATGCAGATTTGGCTCTTTCCATAAAAATACTGTATTTGCGCAGTATTTGGGAATTAAGGGTGTAAGTTATTCACTTGAAAGTATTTATAAATGAATTTGAATTTTTAGAATATCTCGCCGTGAAACTGAATAACATAGCTTCATTTTTGTGTGTTCCACGTAAATGCTGTATTTCCTGGTTGAAGTGATAATAGCAACATAGTAAAGAGCAAACCACGATCCCTAGTAGCTAAAAGTTTAAAAACACCTTCTGGAACAAAACCATCTAGAGAGCTGACATTGCCATTTGAAAACTTTATAGTAAGAGTTTATTGTGAAAACTAACTTTTGGGAATTTCGAAAAGGAGCCTAAAACCCCCCGCAAATGGCGTAATATCGAAAAGAATAGTGCATCACTGGAATAACTATAGCCAAAATTCCTTGAAAGGAGAATTAGAGCACCCTTTCCCCCTTCTCACCACTTTGAATAATAAGGTTGCAGCGAAAACTGTAACCTTTAAAGATTTAACCACGCCTTTGGTAAACTAGAGCTTAAAAACTCGTTTGACAAAAAAAAACTGTCAAAGTGAGAACAAATTGCTTTGGTTCCAATGCAGAAAAAAAAATTAGAAAAATTAGGGTTTCCTTAAAAAGTGGTTCAACAAAGGGTAGGATAGAACCAATTCCCTGACCACTTCAGGTGCGGTCGCATAAACTTAGGAGGGGGCTTATTCGATTGGAAACTGAAACTGGAGAGATAAAACGAAAGTAAAACAAAAGACACTTAAAGCAACACTAAAATGTTTCTCGCAACTTCCGAGTTTTCAATTTATATGTTTCGGGAATTAATACGGCTTAAAATACCATGGTCCTTGATAACAGTAGAAACAAAAAGTAACAAATTCTCAGTTTTCCCACTCTCCTTTAACACACTGTCATGTAACACACTTCATTTAACACACTGTCGTTTGAATTGCCAAAGTCAAAATGTTACAAAAGCTACAAAAATTGTAAAACAGCAACAGCTATAGACCTACCCCAAAACAGAACAATCCAAAATACAAAAAAAAAGAAACTTACAAAAGCTGTCATATGCATAAGGTTTCCCATTTTTGCAATAAGGTCTCCTTTAAACAAAGAATAATACAGCGTGCCTTGATAAAAATCTCCAGCATTTAGGAAAAGTGTATTATTCCTATTTAACAGCTCTTTCACTTTAGTCATCAGGCGCGGCAAACCTCCATAGCAGGCGTTTGCTTCCTCTTCAGCTGAAGAACACGTCAGCCCATTTGTGTTAAATAGATCAAAATGAGCATGAATATCGTTGACGTGAACAACGTTTAGAACAAAGTCTTCCTGACCGAATACGATAGTAACGAATAACAAAAATGTTAGCTTTCCCAGTAACATTTTCTGCAAAATAGAATTAATAATTAAGATACCGTCACTCGTCTAGAAGTCGTATCTGAAATTTTCAAACTTTTGAGATGGCAGCCAAAAACCACTTACTAAGTTGTTCTCTATGGGAAAATGAGTCGGGTTGTATATTTTTAGACACACTTTAATTCTCCTGATTTACATTCTTTAACTGATAACCTTAGCAAGCAGTTTTTTGGTAAATAGCCAGCGTCGTCCGCTTCTTACTGGCAAAAACACCGCCTCACGAGTCACGGCCCCAAAATAGCCAGTGTCGTCCGCTTCTTACTGGCAAAAACACCGCCTCACGAGTCACGGCCCCAAAAGACCCTCTTATACATGAGCATAAGCTATTTGTCGCTGTAGAGAGAGAGGCCCATAACGCTGTGGAAAGCGGATAAATGGGGAATTTTTTAAGAACGTAATCATGGAAAAAAGAAGGAAAGTAAAAAAAATTACTGAAAACATATCTGTTAAAGAGTGTAAAATTGGAGAGTGCTTGTAAAATGGCTGCTCTTCAAATGTAAACTATCTTGCCAGCATAGGTGGTTTTAGGAGATGACAGAGGGGGTATTTGTCCCGGGACAGAAATTTTAAGGGCGCAAAACTTCAAATAAATAATCTAAATTAAAAAATGATAAGGTTATAATCATTTTGTGATTTTTGAAATTTTATTTTCATTAAAATAAAGTAGAGGGCTCAGTTAATAAAAGAAAATAATTAACAAACTATTAATTAATTAATAAAATTAAAATAAACCAAAAAGTAATTAAATAATTATAATTAGATAACCAAATAATAGTTAAAAATTAAATTATTCAATAATTAACCAATTGAAAATAATTTTTTTAATGAATATTTTTTTTTAATTTGGCCTGAAAATTTTTTGGGAGGCAGGAGAGAGGGTTAGGGCTAATCAAGATTTGTCCACGGCATTAAGAGAGGCCAGAACCGCCACTGCTTGCCATCTTCATCTCTTCATGGCCTATGTATTTGTCAGCTCAACTTGAAAAACATGTAAATTACCGATGATGTTTCTCTTCTGTTTCTTCAAGAAAGTTAGGCAACTACAAACTTTTGTTTCTTTGTAGTAAATACGAGTGTGTGTCTTGTAAGTAACATATCGTGAAGGTCAGTACTAGATAATCCAAAAATTTAGAATTTACGAGAAAAGTAAAAAAAAACTACTGTGGGTTTTAAAAACCAAGCATTTTTCACTTAGATACCCTTTTTTGGTGTATTTCTGCAAGTATTTGGATAGGTAGGTTCCCACTACAACTAGGTTAATAAAACCGTAGAGAAGTAAAAACGAAACGCGAAAATTTGCTAGAAATTAATTTCCAAAAATACTATCATCTTCAGAGTGATTTTTGCAGGGCTCTTTTCGTGGATCAGTGTATTCATGTTATGAATTTAGTTTGTTTTTTCTGTTTCTTTACTGAAAGATCTTCGCTCCATCCTAATGTTTTTGTACCGGGACTAGAGTTGATCCCTTCTGCATTTATCAAAATTTAGCTGAAAATGAATATAAAGTCATTATGCAAATCAACTTATAAATTTTAACAAGGATTTTATAGAGTTGACAAGTCATTCCATGTAGATTTGTTATTGTGTCTGTTCGTACCTAGGGTTTTATAAAGAAGTTACACTGTGTGTTCTTTTCCATGCTAGCTTGCTTCTTTTTTTCTTTTCTTTGTTTCATTCAATGTTTTATGTAACTTAATTTGTTTTAGTGTGTCATGGGTTACCCGGGCAAGCTTTAGCTTCTAGAGTCCGTAGTATGTTGTATTTTGGGTGTTGTACTTCTTTGTCAAATAAAAATTTCCATTATTCGGACAGACACAGCTCCCAAGATCTCCCTCCTATTAGTGTGTACGAGTTTACTGCACATCATGCCAGCCGTTTTCAGTATATGCTTTGATACTACACCTCTATTCAGGTGCGCACCCACGGGGGGGGGGTCGCCTCAAGAAAAAAAAATACATTTTTAATTGTTAAATCATAGTTGCCAGATGGTGCGCATTTGCTCCATTTGGGCGCTTTTTTGAATTGACTGTACATTGAATTTTTCAAATTGGCGCATTGCGCCGATTTTGCGCATGTCAAAAAAATTAGGCACAAAGTCGGCGCATCTCGCCTTCACAATAACAATGACAAAAATCAACATTTCAGAGTCTAGTGTTTACTGGCAACTTCTACTGACATGTTCAGAAATCTCTCTGTAAAGATAGGTGGAATTTTCAGAACCCCGTAGGGATTCTCATATCGCATTCCAGGCTCCATGACGACCTAAATCTTAAATTATTAAAGCGTGCGTTATCCTTAGCGTGAAAAACAAAATTGGAAAGAGGCCAAATTTCAATAAAAAAAAAACTGAACAGAGTGGGAAAAGCTGACCTTTGTTCGACATAGCTCAAACAGCTCCTTCTATCTCAAGCTTATCCATCTGTATCCCCTTTGTCGAGAGAGTGTTTTTTGTTATGATTCTTTTCAAGAACAAATTTCAAAACAGGATGCACCTTTAAATGCTTAACTCTACTGTGACCATCCGACTTAGGCTAAATTGCCAGAGAAAGTCCTTCAGGGGCTTTGATCCTACACCCACCATGCTTAATAGATTTACGAATGCTACGTATGACATCAGAAAAACATTCTACGACAATGAAAATGAAGATGAAACTCTTGAGGAATTTTTGGGCGATATAGAAGGAGGGTCTGATGTTTAACTTTAAAAATGATCTTGAATACTGGTCGAAGATAAATACAATATATGATTAAAAATCTACAAAACTTATTCGAAGTTCATTAAAAGGAAAACATAAATACAATAACAATCGGAACTGTTGAAGGACTTTGCCAAGCACAATTTTGTATCATAGTTACATGTCTTTGGATTATATTTCATGACAAAATCTTAGAACTTTGTCCTTAGCCTGAAATTTTATAGATAGGTGAATTAATAACGGCCGGTCTAATTTTTTATCTTTCACATGGTCGTTCTTGTAGTTCTAATTTATATTTTTAAATCTACGAAAAAATTCTTTATAATGAATAATCTGGGGAATAATACTATAAATAATTTATCTTTATCAAATTCATCTTTAAATTCCACGCTTTTGTGTAGATAATTTATACTCCAAAACCAGTATACTGAGTATCTATTTCTTTTTTTAGTTCTTGAATCACAATTTCTGTTCTTGATAATATGATTCAGCATATTAGCCAAAAAGTAATGTAAAATACCACTTTAGATATTGGCAAGTATTTTTTTTTTTTTTGTTAGATCATCTTTAATTCCCTTTTTTATTTAATTCTATGGTACGCAAGAGAACTATGCACAATATCTTTATCGTTAAGCCAAAGACCACGAGTAGGAAATTTTGACTACGAAAGTACGAGTAATCAATAGATAATGCTCCACTATTTCAGATTTCGGAATCTTGTACCAGAATCCATCAATGAACAATGAAGCCTGTCGATTCTGAGTTCTAATGTTCTGAAAGCAAAATTCACGCTATCAGGTAAGATTGTCTTTGATTTTTTTTTTTTTTTTTTTTTTTTTTTGCCCTCATCCCTTCAAGATCTAATTTACCATGAATTTCGAACTCCACCCAAAAAATAGATAGCAAAAATGCGCCGATGGCGTATTTTTGCTTCTCTTGGTGCGCATTCTTAAGTCAGGCACCTGGCATCATTGTGTTAAATCTTATTTAATCTGCTCGGTTTTATCATTCATTCCTTAGTCCCTACTCAAAATTTGCATTCGAAGGGATAAAATAAACTTAAAGTAGTGCCTTAAAATACTGTTTTTTCAAAGGAATTTTTAAATTTTTCCATTGGTTGGCCCAGAGATCCCCGGTCAGACCCCCCCCCCCCATAATTATTTTCTGAGTGCAACACTGCCTCTATTCACCCATTTTTTAGCCTCAAAGTAAGAGGCAAATGAACGTAGGAGGTTGATAACACCTTTCCAGTGCCCTAAATAGATGTATTTATGTATTCCTGAAGTTTAATTCACTTGGCATTTGGCAAAACAACTTGCTGATTAATAGACAAGCCACTCTTCTACATTCTTACTCGATAATTGTTCATTGTTCTCTTGGAGTGAAAAGCCTTACTAGAGAATATTCGACGCCGTTTTAACTACTGTAAAACTATGACCTATAGTAGCTTTCCGTTTAAACAAAGAAATGGCTCAACTTACAGTACTACAATATCCAATTCAGAAGGCAAAATGCAGTTCTAGACTAAAGTGAATCCATCAATAGATTCTTTCTTCAATTTCTTATCTATGTATGCACGCAAATAATGCTATTAAAAGCATGCATTTGTCACGAAATTAAATTTCTTTTCTGTAAATGAAAGTGCATTTAATTTGTGATAAATGTTTCGTTTGGGCGGCATCTGTGGCTAAAATATCTCTTCCAGCTATGTTTCTATAATTAGCTACGCATGCGGATATTTATTGAAGGAGGGAGAAGAGGGGTGGGTCCAGGATTTTTTAGGGGGGGTGCTCAAAATAGGTTGATCCGATAAACTTGCGTTAGGAGCAAGTTTAATTCACGCAAACTTGAGTTGATTAAGTAAATTACACTACTTTAGACTACGCTAGGGGGAGAGCGCCCCCCTCACCCCCCCTCTGGATCTGCCACTGGGGAGTGTTCACTTCAAGGCAGGAAAACCAAATTTGCCAAATCAGCAAAAATAAGCAAAAAAAGGATTAGAAAAGATTATGGAACAAATCAAAAAATCCTAGTATCTCAGAAGTTCAGACCACTGGCGGATTGAGGGGAGGGCCGGGGGGCAGCCCCCTCCAAGATTTTTTCTGGCGCCCTCTTATCCTGTTTTTTGCTCTTTTTTAGAATAAATTTGCCAATTTAAGGAATTATTGGCACCTTTTTATTGGCACCCTAGACCTTCAAATTTACATTAGATATGGCTGAAAAAGCAGATGGTTTGGAAAAAGCAGTTGATAAAACTCCATCACACTATCGACTGCCCCCCCCCCCTAGACAATATGCTGCCAAATCCTGCCTACGCCCATGCATACAAATAAAGCCTAATAAAACACATTAAGACAATTATCTGGGCCTCAGCTTCACCAATTTTTGTTTAAATCTTTAAATTCCTTCGATTTCCGATGCCCGCAGGTAACATGTTTAAATCAACAAACAGTGCAGATGTGTTATTAATTAAACTTGAAAAACGCACTAAACAAAACTCATTGTTTATCCTCTGACAAAACTCAGCACTTTAATACTAAGATGGCACTAAAATTAAGGCTCTAGAGACATTATCTCCTTCCCCTCGATGGCACTGTCTGAATATAATTGTCTCTTGCAAAATATTTACTTTCTACATTTATAAATATCGCTTGCACATAAAGTCTTAGGGGCCATCGATAGCACGATTTTTGGAGATGCTTCCTTCTCATTTTCAAGTGTGATTACGACGAGACGCTAACAGAGGGCATGGGTTGTTTCTTGTCTACCAGCAGATCTAAACAAAACGTAATGTTGACACCGGAACAAAGTCGCAAGTGATTCGCGGAAAAAGGATCCGTTGTCTTCACTTACTTAGGCTTTTCTAATAACAGAGTTATAGTTCAATGTAAACGTTCGATAATTTTCAAGCGTTTTACCTTTCCAAAATTAATTTTTTCCCAACTAGAGCCAAAAGAAACCCCTGCGATTTCAACCCCGTGGCCGCTGAGTGGAAACGACTACGCGGCTGTTCAAAAATGAGATGGTCCCATTGTCTAAATCAGTTCCTAAGCTAGGCAGAAATAGGATTCGAAGATGTATCTGTGACTGATCGACATTGGTTGTCCTGGAGGAGCTCTGTTTTCTTGACTCTGGCACCCAATCAGTAAGAGAATTCAGTCAAAGTATGTCAGCTACAAGGTGTTCTTTAGCACGGTTAGCGTGATTATTTTCACATTCCAAAATTATACCTCAAATCAACCTTGCAGACGCGAGGAGTTTTTTTTGAAGGGACGTTTTCGAAAGCTTTTCGCAAATAATTTCTTTGGCCACGCTACTTTTCCATTTTTAAAATTTGAGAGAGAAAAAAGAGCATAATTGAAATAAAACAATGGAACAAAAAGACAAAAAATAACAAAACCTTTATATAGTAAAAATCCGAATATTTCGACTTCATGTCATGGAAAAACTTTAAATTTGAGTCTCAGCTTCAGAATTCAAGCTCAATTTTTCAACAGCAAAACATTTGCCTTACATATTGATGGATATTTCAACGCAAATAAAAGAATAAGTAATAGAACAAGCATCAACTGACTGCATTGTCAAAGTATTTAAAGTATTTTATTACAATATATGATTTACTTTTAGAATTTACCTGTATATATGTTTAACTACAAACAATCATGAAGCAGTGA
Organism: Artemia sp. Qi Xiang Cuo; assembly: GCF_049724085.1. Classification (NCBI taxonomy): domain Eukaryota; kingdom Metazoa; phylum Arthropoda; class Branchiopoda; order Anostraca; family Artemiidae; genus Artemia; species Artemia sp. Qi Xiang Cuo. The sequence continues at coordinate 41,172,512 of NC_142803.1, forward strand.
ATAGAAATTGAATTTGCTGCCAATAAATCGACACATATTGCATAGATTTAGAGCTCTAGACTTCTAACAAAGACAAAGTTTTGTAAATTAACTCTAAGCACTAGCATGCTCAATGTTGACACTTCTTGGCGGGCTTACATACAATAACCCAAAACTTAATTTTGTGTTTACCTTTCAGTAAAAAAAAAAAAAATCAAATTAAGCTTGATAACAAACAACGAAGCACTAATTTTCTTAGGACAATATTTTAATTAGCAGAAACTAATGAATGGATGGAAGCCAGGAATTTAATAACAAGCAAGTAACGACGTTTATAGTAATAATAGCCTATAGGCAAAGTTGTTTTAGTCAGGTTTCCTCTTGTGCAATTTTTTCAAATTAATTATAGCAAATAATTCTATATTTAATATTATATGGGAGTGTGTTAGTTAATAGTATGCTGTGAATTTGTTTAGATTCTGTAGGACTGCAGTTGTTCCTCACAATCTGCCCCTGATCTTAGTAATATCAGGTTGAACTGAAAAATACAGTTTAAGCTTGCATGTAAAGAGTAGAATCTAACTAGCATAAAAATACAAGCTACACTACGGAGGGGTACAGTTCTTCGTAGGGATTTTGGCAATTATGACTTGAAGTAAAGATAAAGGACTCGGCAAGAGAATCAGCCGTTAATTTTAGAGAATATTCTTGTCTGCTATATTCAACAACAACTACACATGTGATATTTTTATTCTGAAATAAAAGAGTACTGATTTTTACTTTCTGGAAGCTACAATCTGGTACAATCTTCTAAAAAATCTGGTAAAATCACAATCTTCAACCTCTACATAAAAAAAAAGAAACAAACAGCAACAAATAAACATTAAGCAATGATCTAACTATGACTGTTCCTGCATCAAAGAAAACTAATATTGTATATCTAAGTTACATCAGATAGAACCAGTGGCTTAAATGATATTTCAAACCCTCTTCCTAGACCCTAATAAAAACATAATCCTATATTTTGGGTAGCTTGTAACGATGTGATAAAAGCTCCTTCTTGTTAATACCATCATTGTACTTTATACTTTTGTTTTCATTTACGAGAAACACGGTTTGTTTTCATTTACGAGAAACAATTAGTTTTGGCTCAAATAGAAAACATTTTCGGAATTACTTTTTTGCCGTGTATTCTCTGTTAACTTGACTTCTAAATTTGGCCTATAATATGCGAGTATTCAATAGAGTTCCAGCAGCTTTCCAACTAATCAACACTATTTTAGCCCCACACAAGCTTGCTTCTGGGGGTATTTTGTTTGTTTGTTTTTTATGTATATAGTAAAATAAATCCCAGTTATAAATTGATATTGTGTTGATTAGGAGAGTGTAACATATTTAATATACAAAAGTCGCACGGTCCATGGTTTAAAAAATATAATGTAATGTAAAAAACATAAGCTCCTAAGTCACACAGAAATTTTCTAGACAAGAATGAATAAACTAACAAGAAATGAATGGAAGATATATATATATATATATATATATATATATATATATATATATATATATATATATACATATACATATATATATATATATATATATATATATATATATATATATATATATATATATATATATATATATATATATATATATATAATACATCTATATACATCTATATATATATATATATATATATATATATATATATATATATATATATATATATATATATATATATATATATATATATATATATATATATATATATATATAGATATATAATATATATATATATATATATATATATATATATATATATATATATATAACTATTATAAAAGAACACGCAATAAATTACGCTGGTCCCCATGCAACTGAACCCACTTTACTTAACCCCATTCAACTTAACCTTCGTGCATGTCAACCCAAATTTAATTCGACCCCCATTTCATTCAGCCTAAATACAAATCAACTCCATTCATTTCAACACTCATGCAAGTCAATTCCCGTTCAATTTAATCTAACATGTAACCAGTTGCACCCACAAGTGGAGGTTGGGCTGCATGGGGCAAATTGAAAGGGCGTCAAGTTGGATGGGGGTTGAGTTAAACGATGGATGAGTTGAGTGGGGTTCGATTTAAATGGAGGTAAAGCTGAATGGGGGTTGAGCTGAACGAAACCTTAGTTGAACTGGGTTAAGTATAATCGCTCTCGAATGAAACAATCCTACCTCCAAATTCACTCCGATTTAAACTATCCTACCTCGAAATTCGTTCCGATTGAAACCATCCTACCTCCAAATAGGCTCCGATTGAAAGAGTCCTACCTCAAAATGGGCATTGATTGAAATCATCCGACCTCCAAGTGGGCTCCGGTTGAAAGTGTCCTACCTCCAATGTGCACCGATAGAAACCATCCTACCTCCAAATCGGCTCCGATAGAAAGTGTCCTACCTCCAAATGCGCACCGATTGAAACCATCCAACCTCCAAATCGGCTCCGATTGAAAGTTTCATACCTCCAAATGTGCACCAATTGAAACCATCTTACCTCCAAATAGGCTCCGATTGAAAGTGCCCTACGTCCAAATGTGCTCCGATTGAAACTATCCTATGTCCAAAAATCGAAAAAATGGATTAGTACTCTATCTTATGCGAAATTTTGTGTTGAATCCGAATTTGCAGTCAGAATTGGTACCATGCAAGTAGATTTCTTCCAAATCTCTTTTTCTTTCTTTATCCTATGGTGCAAAGTTGCTTCTATCACACCCTAGTACTATTCTAAGCTCTTATTTGGACTTGGGATAGTTTCAAGCAGTAGGTTTTATGAGTTGCAGGACATATGATAGTCTGTTTCGACTTGGGATATTGTCATTCTAAAGATTAAAAACGTGTTTTTGAACATGGGATAGGTTGATGGCAACGTCTGTCTTCAAAATCATCAATATTTATAGTGAAAATTTGCAATTAGTGACGTCGCAAAAGAAAATAGAGGAAAAATACTAATGGAACTAGCTAGAGAGAAAGCCAGAAAGGTAAGAGAAAATTGCCTGATCCTTATTCTGGTTCCTGTTTTTACCTTATAATGTTACAATGTAACATTAGTCAGTAGACCATTAGGTATTGTGCTTTCCTTATATTGTAGATGTCTTCAGATCCCCTCTGGTGCAGTTTGGCCAGTCACGTCAGCTCATTCATGGGCAGAGTACCTAAATACTTGTAGCCGTCATCCCCGAGCTACCCCCAGCACTGGCACTGAGGCATTATTTAATAGCATCCGATCTGCCCTTACAATATTATGTGCCTCTTTTCACTAATACTGATAAGGTCTTACTGGTTACGCACCATCTCTTAGGTCAAACAAAGGTAAATTTGGATGTGAAAATTGGGATTTAACTTATAGTAGGATCTTCATTCTGGGCCAGATGACTTCCTGCAACCTGAATGTAGAGGGAAAGTAGTATAGGAGATATAACGGAAGCTTAATGTAAGCTTATTCTACTAGTAATCGCATTTGATAGGTTCTCACCGACTTAACTTCTAATTTAACTGTTAAATACATCTTCATAATTATCTTCATCATCTTTGAAAATTACAAAAAATCCTCAAGAAGGGGCGGAATATCCCCAAAAAGTTAAGGGATCTTAACGAAAATCGCACCATCAGATTCAGGGTATCAGAGAACCACACTGTAGAGGTTTCAAGCTCCTATCTACAAAACTGTGGAATTTTGTATTTTTGCCAGAAAAAAATATCACGTATGTGTTTTCATTTTTTTTTTTTTCCATAGGTGATATGTGTCAAACAAATGGCCCAAGAAGATCGGGAGAAGGATCAGTCAAACCGAAATCAAACGTTCTAGGGCCCTTTTTAAGTGCCCTAAAAGATTCGAGAACAACTAGCCTCCTCTCAAGCACGTTTTTCCCCAAACACATCTGATCCAAATTTTAAGATAGCTATTACATTCAGCATAGTTGTAAGACCCAAAACTATGCTTTTATGGATGATATGGCCCCCATAGTTTCTGGAGAAAAGGTTGTAAGTTGCACGATTTGCCTATTATTCGCATAGAGTATGCGTTATTGGGAAATATACGGACGTTTTATGGGGAGTTTTCCACTGAAAATCTTACATGGAATGGAGGGAAGGAGATATACTGGCATGATTTGAAAAACTGTCATAAATTAAATATAAAAACAGTTTTTTTTCAAACTGAAAGTTTTTAAGTAAGATTAAAACTTAAAACGAACAGAAATTATTCCGTATATTAGGGAGGCTGCCCCTTCCCCAGCCCTCACTCTTTACGTTAAAGTTTGACTTTTTCTCATAGCTATTTAAGTCTGCTCAGACATAAGAGCTGTTGAATTTGAATGAGAAGTATTTTTTAAAACTTTAGTGTAAATAGCTAGGGTCGAGGCGGGGAATGCCTCCCTCATATATGGAATAATTTCTGTTCGTTTTAGGCTTTAATGTTGCTCCTTACTTTCAGTTGAAAAAACTTGTTTTTTTTATTTAATTCACACTGGATAGTACCTATATTTTAGCTAGTTGCTTACCCTTTCCTAGCCATTTGTCCATCCTATTGCACGAAACTTCTTAATTGATCCTATTTAGCCCGTTACTTTGATGTATTAGTCTGTGCTTATCATGGTCATAGCCATTGCCCTTTCAGAAAAACTGACGAATGAATAATCGAAGCTGACCATTGCAGAGGCAGTATGGTAATGCAACGGTCTTCAAGAAAAAAAAAAAAATGCTGAAACAGCCACTTCTATGAAATAGCCGTAATAACTTCTTGTTCAGTCAGGATGTTATGCAGGTCATAGTCTACTTCCTGCGCAGGTAAATCTAAGCATTTTGTTTCCAAACCCTCTATGCTGAGGGAGACGACTGAATGAACACAAGATTTTAATAGAGATATAAAAATAAAAATGATGATTTTATTCTGCTTTGGATCTCCACATTTGTGAAAAATCAGATCATTTAGTTCTTTTTGATGAGACAACTTCAATATCCACAGCAAATAGATTACCGCAATCTTTTAGGAAGGCAATTGAAATTAAAAATACGTAAAAAGAGACCTTGCTTTAAATAGAGACGCTGGAGATTTTCCTATAAACCAAATTTACAATAGCTTAATATTAGAAGATTCAATTAAAATTTTTCCTCAGTTTAAATTGAGATCACCTGACCACACGTTTAATAAAAATCAGGTCAGTAGGCAAGCTAAGTCAATCGCTAAGTAGATGATTTTTGCCCAATCTAATTGGTGAATGGTATTTCATTTATTCTGGCTTGGATTTTTGTTTGTTTGATTCAGTGTTTCTTCTGCCCTGTTCGGGTTTGCTTCAAAAGGTTAGTTTGTTTTTGAGCACTGAAGAGGGATTGGGGGAGGTACTTGCCGAAATATCTGCTTTTGTCCTTTTCGCTTCTTTCCTGTCCACAGGCTGATACACTGTAGAGATATCTAGACAGTACGATCATCTCCTATCTCAACCATTAGACAAAGCCGGACCGGGATGCAGCTCCTCCGGAGAACATATAACCAAGAGAAACATAAGTGACATTAAATTTTTTCATGGGTAGGCAAGTGTCTTGCGTCGGTATTCCCAGATTGGACGGCAGGAAAAGAAATAAGATAAATCGAGCGTATAGGGGATAAGGAAGAATGCAATACGTTGAAGAGATAAAAAGAAAATAATTTGTAAGACTATAATAATGCAAAAGGTAAAGATAACATTGGTTTGAGAATGAAAAGAAAAACAAAGAATGAATTTATAAGGATAATCACGGTTAAAATAAGTTTTACTTGAACAATGCCATAACGGGACAAAATTTGATTAGGAAGTTTGGCGCTTCGCATTGATATTTCTGTTCCATAGTTCCATCAATTTTTTCACAGGAAATTTATGTGTCTTCGCAGCTAAACTAAATTTAGTCACTTCCTTTTTTCCACATATATTTATTATTATTGGTTTGATTTTAATTGTCTGTAGTACTAAGGAGCTCATTAAGGAGATAATCAAATACTAGTTTTTACAAGTTTTGCCTCTCTGCTGGAAAAAGGAGATAATCAAATATTTAAACTATTAAAACTAGAATAATTACTTGCTAGTTTATTTTCCTTGGTTGGGATTTCTCTTGATTTCAAGATTCTAAAAATTTCACTTCGTAATATGCACGTGTGCTAAGAGATAACCAAGAGATAACTTAATGGGTCATCAAAAAAATGCTTTATAATGAGAAGTTTTACGTAAATTGCAAGTTCTTGGCAGAATATTTACGACTATAATAACAAAAATCATTACTTTACATTCTTCTTATAATACATATACAATTCTTTTTATGTTCTTCAATTTTCGGACAAACAGTTCTTAACAGACGTTTGGTATTTTCTTGGATGATTATTCCACCAGTTATTACAAGAACAACAAAAGTCCTACATCAAATTTCGAAGGATATTTTTATGGCCCAAAAAAGAGTAAAAAAAGGAAAAATTAAGGGAATATTTTTCCTTACCAAGAAGGAAAAAAATTTTGACGCTCCATGGCGCAACATTACTATCTAAAAGCAAAGATTATTGTGAAACTTAATAGATAATCTGTGCTTAAACTAGATTGTCCCTTTGTAGTAAAACATTTTCTGGAAAATTTCAAATAGTTACGCTACTTCGTGGATCCCTCTCCCACTATTAATGAAATTCCAGCTATTTCCCTTTTGCAGCGTTGATCGGAAGTTAGCACTGGAATTTTCCGTATCTGGATCTGCCACTCAGTCAAGTCATAAGTCATGCCTGTGAGATGAGACAGTATCTAACCACTTCGCCGGCTCACACCTATTCTTTCTGCTTCTGGAATCATAAATAATACAGGCTCGCACCATTTTTCAAAGTTGATCGAGAAACTGAGTAATATACAAAAGATTGCTAAAACAAAGGAAAGGGAAGAACTTTTATACGCGCCGAGACTCTAGGTGACAGATTATTTTAAAGATTATCGTACTGTCTAGATATTTCTACAGTGGACTGATATTACCCTCGTTTTCTCGGCTATTTAATTATTTTATTCATATAATTTTTTTTCTTGCTTTTCATACGTCATGTATAGCCAATGTGGTCTCAGAGTATATTAAACCCTCTATCAGACTACAGTTCAATGTCTCCCAAGATTCTGAAGTTTCCTTGTCCCCCTGACAATTCTTTTCTTTGGTGTGATCTGGCAAAGTATGGACTGGTAGCATGAGCATAGGCAAGGGGAACAAAGGGCAGCAGCCCAACCCCTAGAACATGTAATTTACACTAGATATTAAGACTTCTCAGCCTAACTTAAACTAGGTATTAATACTTCTCTCTCATCTTCTTCTCTCGGTATTATAATTTTACAGCTTATACAGGCGTTTCCTATGTCTTTTCAATGGTCGCTAATTTTCCTTTCTTTTTATGTTTTTAATGACCCTTAATTATATGAATAGGATTTTCGAACTGATTTTTATTACATCAGGCGTGGCTAAATGATGTAAAATCAGTTTTTCTCTATGCTTTTAGACATATTTATTTATTAACCAATGAACTTAGTCAACAATTTCAATTAAAAGTGATGTAAATGTGAGGGATCCCAGCTGACCTTGCTATTATTCATAAAAAAAATTAACGAATTTCATAAATTCTCCAAAACACTTGTAAAAAGATTGTATATCATTTTCTAATTAAATTGTGTAGAATATGCTTACGTTGAAAATACCGATTTTCAATCAACTATAATTTTTTTTTTTTTTTTTTAGTTTCGTCACTTTTTGACACTGCACAATAACAACCATCGAAAATATTGTTAAATTATCAAGGTTAATGATTATTTTTTGCAATTTAAGTTTAGATTATATTTAATTAATTAAATTTAATTCACATCATTGTATTGAATATTAAAATTAAATTAATTTAATTAAACATAATTAATGATTAATAATGTTTCCAAATAAAATCGGAAACATTTTTAAACATTAAAAATTCTTTAAATTCCCTTATAAAGTTTTTTAGTTAAAGATTACTGCCTCACAGTTTGATAAAAGAAACAAAACGCAATGGTAATGAAAAGATCCGTGCTATTTTAAAATCAATTCCTTAATTAAAAATAAAAATGTAATAATAATAATAATAAACATATTGAAAAAAAGTCAAGTACTCACAATCTAAAAAGTTGATGTATTGCCGACCAGTATGAACAAGGTACATATTTTATATGATATAGGTACAATAATGAGGGAAAATTTGAAGAAAAAAAGGTCAAATACGTATAAACGTAACCACCCAGAATTGTTGTTTGTGTTTGTTTAGATTAACGAGAACCATTTTAAACAAAAGAGGAAAATATCAATCTTTAATTACAAAAATGTTACACTAAAAATAATTTCCAGTTAAAGTGAGTTCTGATGAATTCCTTACGGCGAGCGGGATAGAACTTAAGACCCTCTGATTGAGAACCTTGGTCTCTTCCCCTTTGCTGCTGCAAGGTGATTGATAGTTTTATTTTTAAAATATCATACAAATTTGAAAGACTATAACTAATCTTTGGTCATTTCATGTTGTCCTGTTGGTTCGGAAGTCCACTGACGTGCATGGATAATAAACAGAATTAAAATATGGTTTTTATTTAGTGGATGGGCTCTCCAGAAGGAATTACGGTACTAGTGCATTATCCGGGCACCGCGAAGAAGTCAAGTTTGGTTAATGCTAATTAAATACAATAAAATAGGATGAATATATAATAGTTTAGAAACAAATTTGGGCTATGTGTTTGCACATTGGGGGGGAGGGGGGGGGGAAATAAAGCATATCATATATTAAATACGTAACCTAACCTAGGTACCTTTTTCCCCCCTAAACCCCAAAAAAAAAACGTTTAAATATTGTAACTCATTGAGAAACAACGCTTTGCAATCCTTTATCTATAGCGGTCTCTTGCAAATAACCCGTTTGACGGGTTTTGTGACTGATTTCCTTGATACAATTTATAGCGGTGGGCCCATATAATGCATCAGTACCGGAAATACCATAAAATTCTGAAAACAAATTCAAACAATTCTAAATAATTACTTACATAATTCTAGGAAGTGTATATTTTACTGAGGAATAATGTAAACCTTAGCTAACTAAAGTGGAATACACACAAGTTCTTTTCCATATTTTTCATTTATTATATCAAAATAGCATACATTAAAACAATAAGAGCAAATTAGTAACTAGGAAAAGGACAGAAACTTAAAAATGAGATATCAGTAAAAAAAATTGAGCTTAGATTAAAAAAAGAGAGCTAAAACCAGCAAGATCTCCAAAAAATAACGTCAAGAGTAAAGTAGTTTTAACAAGTTACCCTGTTTTTATTGAGCTTTTATTAAGGAAAACACGAAGCATACAAATAAAAAAATGACAGTTTCTTCGATAGCCAAAAAATAGTTTTTGTTGATCATTTTTTATTATTATTATTATTATCAAGAACACTCAAGAAGAACAGGGCTTTACAATGAATTCCTATGATTCGCAATATAACTTGATTTATCACAACAAAAAGCATACTTTTAAGCATACAAATATTTTCCCTTTAATCAACGAAATTTTAAATTGGAGGGTTTAGTGCTACGGTAGATTTTCAACCCTTTTATTTTGGGGGATTTTTTTTCTTTTCTTTGCTAGAGATTTTTTTATATCCAACCCTGCAATTGAATAAAATATCATTTAAAACGACGGGTACGAGACAAATAATAATTTAAAGTATTTACAACAAAGAACAAGTAGAGAAAAGAATCCCTCCAGACTAACAAATCTCGTTGACAATTTTGACGACAAGCAATGCATCTTTTGTAGATTTTCAATATACTACTAGTATTGCTGCCAGTGACGAATCCAGGAGGGGGAGGGGGTTAGGGGGTTTGAACAATCCTCCCCAATTTTTTTTCCGGCTCATAAACCCGTAACAAAATGCATATAAAGAATGTTGTGTTGAGTTTTTCAAAATGTATTTTGTAACGCCAACCCCCAACCCTTAAAATAAATCCACCGAGCAAAAAGTCTGGATGCGGCCTTGACTGCTGCTATAAATATTGGAATTTTTAAACCCTCACACTGAAGAACACCATACCACAAGTAGAGCTGTTTCTAGGGACGGGGGGGGGATACTGCCCCAGACGCCATAACTTAGGTGAGGGTACGACTGGGGATATCCCCAGCCTGATTCTTAGCGTGCGAGTATGTTCCAAAAATTAATTACTGATTACTATAAATAATTATCTGTTACTATCTTTATCCTAAACGGCTCATAACTATAAATTTTACCCCTTGTATATTAACATAAGCAACAATTGTCAAATTATTCCTATCTCTACATATAACCTTTTGGAAATTTTCTTATATCTGCTCAACCTCCCTCCTAAAAAACTTGCGAAGACTCCGTATCAGTTTCTATAGTCTCAACTCAGCCTAGTCCGAAGCACCCATCCTGTCTTTAATCCCCTTCTGGACCAACACAATTTTCCTTATCCCACTAAATTTGTCTTCAAAAATCCATGAGTCTCCCAATCCCTTCCTCAGTCTTCGAAAAAAGTTACATAAAATAAAACGAAGTAAGCGACCAAAAGAGTTTGTAATTCATCACATATTCTATTGGACTAGGTAATCCAGAATATATGGGTGGAGGTACTACTACTAGTAACAATAACTGACTGCAACACCAAGGTGCCTGAGGCCAGTACAGCCACACACGCCCTTCCGCTACCAAAATTTATTCAAATCTTCACACCCTACCCCTTTTAATGAAGTTGCAATTTCCTTTATATCTTTCCTTAGTACTTCTTCCCGTCCCATTCGGGGTAGATCTGTCTGGTAGAAAATCAAATTATTTGTTAATTTCAGTCAGTAGCTAAGTTCTTTTTCTTTATAAAATACAAAACAGGGAGAATCAATATATTTAGAATAAATCACTTCTATAATGAAAATAAGAAATTACTCCTGCAAACCTACAACTGCAGAAATAAGATGAAATGTGAACATCAAATTTCAATTATAAGTTGAAAATTTATAGGGGAGATTTAAACAAGCATCTGAGGACTTCTCCATACAGCCAGGCTATAAGGCATGGTATAATTTAAGGGCTTCAACCGGCTGCCTCCTCCTTTACGAAACAAAAGTATAAGAGCTTAAGATGTATCACTGAAAATAAATATCTCTTTAGTAGCTAAATATCGTTAAAATTGTCAAATAGCTTTCAAATTCACAAATAGTTACTATTATTATGATGTACCGGCAGTTTTTAATGGTAGACAGGGTTACAGACAAAATAAACGTTTTGTAATGTCATCAGGTTATTATGTTCCAGATATTTTTATTTATGAAAATAAATTGATACTAGCCAAAAATCGACGCAAGAACCATTAAACGAAGTAACCGTTAGCTTTATGAATTAAGAAAGACCTAAATGGGGTTGGTATGAGGTTCACGAGAAAAACACATCAAAAGCATCACCAAGAAAATCACGACATCTTAAATTTATTTTAAACCATAAAAAACGGCTTATAGGAAAACTTCCTGACTTAGGCGTAACAAAGCTGACTGCTTAGACATTGCTATCCGCCATTTTTCCACCTTGCCAATTCTGGCTCCTTGGCCAATTCTCGCACCTTGGCTATAAACTGTTGAGTTTCAAATACAAATTTAAATCAGAAATGGAGACTAAGCGGAACAAGTGCCATAACTCGATTTAAAAGTATTCACTTTCGAAAATACTTCTATGAGGAACCGGCAAGACCAGTTCTAGAGCTACGGTGAAAAACTCCTCGGTTCAGATACTGGGTAAATCGTGATAATCGGAAGCAAAATTTAACGGATGCCATGTCTTGACTCTAAGAGAAGATATCGATTCTCATTGATTCCTATAGTCAGCATTTGCTTTCAAATAAGACAGGACTGAAATGCGAGAACTGTCCTATGATTCTAATAACAGAGTACAGCAGGATGAAGTACAGATCAAGATTTATATTATTTAATAAAACGTGTTTTAACACTTTTTATGAAATATCTTTGATAGTTGTTCAACATAAATAAGATTTTTTAAAGCTTAACAATGAAAATTACTTAAACTATATGAAATTCCAGGTAAATGGATCGGCTTTAGAATATGATACAATGTCTATTGCCCTTCTTAGAACTGGATTTATTTTCCAATGACAGCGGTAGCAGCCACTATTTCCTACTGAGACCCTTTTCCAATAGTATGGAGATAGAAAAGCAACATGTCCTAACTCTATGAATCTGTTACTGAAAGGCTGCGAAAAACCTTAATATCTTGGCAAAATATGGAGAAGTTCAAGTGAAGTATCCAGAATTTAAAATAAAACAAAGCCACCTTCAATCTACCAGTAAAATGTTACAACATTCCTAGAAGCAGCATAGAGGTAATGGATGTGATGAAAGAAATAGACGATACCATGTCAAATAGAGCTAACAAGGTAAAAAAAGGATATAAAACACGGACGCCAGCTGCATACCCTCTTACCCTGAATTAATTATCCGTTGTTTACCGAAAATAATTTCAATAAAGTAAAAAAAGAAATTAATGAAATCCTTCCCCCTTCTGAGGATTCACTAATAAAACAGAGCGTTTTTCCCAAATTAAGCTTCAAACCGTTGTAAATGTTACGCTAGAAACACTGGCTTCATAAAAACAAGTGATAAGGAATGTTTGCGACAGAGGGATAAACTTTATATAATCTTTAAACGAATCTGTTCTAGCAGTGGAGGCCATAACACACACAAACAAAGATTTAACTCTGTTGGGAGAAAAAACTTTGAGCGAACTAGTATTTTGCAATTTCGTTCGTAGCACTGCAACAGCACTGCACGCAGTAGTGAACTCCTTTCCATCAAAGAAAAAAAAAACCATAACAAGATCTAAAACCCTCAAAAACAACGCCAAGCTCCATGCTTTTAGGAATTTTTTTTTCCAAAATGACGGATAGATAACTTCAAATATTGAAAGATAAATACTCTTATTACTCCTGTAACTTCACTTATAGGGGAGGGAACTATATGCAAATCAATCTTCATTGGGACAATATTAGACGGAAAGATTATAGCCCTTGAACTGAGCTTTCAGCACGAAAACGCTGTGTGTGTGTAGCTTTTCCGGATGATATGAAGAACATGATTTTTCAAGTTTCTGCCTATTCACCTAAATCTTTGAGTTGTCGACACTTCATGCGCATATACGATCTTTTTTTTGCTGCTGCACAGAAGCCTACTAATTAAATAGCTGTAAGTTCGAGAAAATATTAAAGAAGTGGCACAAACAAAGAAAGAAAATTATAATAAAGTCCAGAGCTAAGATAGGTTTTTTCAGTCAATCAACTTAAGCTTGGGAGACAGGGGTCTTTAATGATGACAAAAAAACTCGACAAGTTTATGATAATTAAAAAAAGAAGAAATGAACAAGCAGAATCACAGGAGATGATACTGAGCTGACTGGCCAGTTTTACATATTAATGCATACCATATCTCGAGGACATGGAGCAGTGAGTGTGCCTGCAAACATCAAAATTGTTCATCACTTTATATCCATTATATTAGATACCAGCTTATGTGCCTATTCTAATGAATCATAATTTAAAAATTATCGAGTTTGCCATCTGACCAATTAGAACTTATCTGAAGGGACTCTGAAGATGGCAGAGGACGGGAAAGCTAATGGAGACAATTGCTTAAACATGCCATAGTGTTCCCGAGACAGTAACTTAGAGTTTTTTTTATAAACACTATTAAGTTCTGTTTCCATATTTCACAGATGATAGAGTCATCAACAGTAGGAAAAACCTGAATTGGTTTTAGATATATGGACTACCAAAAGAACCGGTACATAGAGTCAAAACAATGATATCTCATACAGGAATTCCGCGTCTTTCAGGGATAGTTCAGAGGTATTTACAGACAAAGTTTCCACCATCAGTTCATTTGGATTATTATTAAATTATTTTCAAGAAGTATATGATTTCCAGTCCTACCTATAATCCTTTTTTGCTTTGTTTTTCGCTTAAGTTTGTCCTGCTTTTTTCTCTTTAATCTACAAAAAAGACAAGAAAAGTTATTTCTTGCTCTTAATGAGTAATACAGAATATGTTCCAGCTAGACTCGTAATCTGGCCCACTATGCACGGACAAGAGCCAAAAGAAACTTGAGACATATAACAAATAAACTAGAGGAGGAATATATTTCGTTAAATCATATATTTAGCTGATAACCTTTAACAAACAGTGGTAGAACTGAAGAAACAATAAATGCAATGAGGGAGAAAGTCGTGGATAGAATGCTTTGGAATGTGAATCAGTCGACTTCCAGATCAGTTTCAGGTTGATTCAAAGCTGGGTCAAATTTTGTTTCAAAAGTGGTCTGTGATTCAAATCGAAAGATATAATTTTGTACTTAGAGATTTAAGGTTTGCAAAGTTTAGACTTTAATTTTTTAGAATAGTAAAAACAGAAAAAGAAGCAAAAACGAGACAATGACCTCTTAATTTAATCCAGAAAAATGAGAGAGAGTATGAGGGAAAAGGAGAGGGTGGGATGAAACGATAGGGGAAGGTAATTATATAAGGCACATGCTAACAAATTCAAATAGCGGAGGTGGTGTAATTGACATAAAAAAAACAATATTTTATTTTCAAATCTATTAATTATAAATAGCGACTTTTTTCTGATTTAATGAGCCGTAAACGACGTTAAGTTTTAACAAAATTTAAAATATTCCCTCTGAAAGAAGATTTAAAATAATATTACTGACATCAACTTAACAAATAATCAAACATATCTCTGAAAAAATTGCAACAGTGTGAACTCCTAACATAGTATCTTAAGTTGACAACACGCTTTTGATCAATAAGCTAATCATACATTATAATATAATGCATAACAAAAGCTACAGCTTAAAAAAATTGAAGTAGCAAAACAATAATACTGTAAGTTATAATTCCAAAGAACAACGGTTGTACTTTTGCAATGGTATCATATAAGGATTACTTGTTCTAGCGGAATATTATCATACTTGTATTCATTAAATCTTTAACTATACAATTTGTACTTGTAATCCATTATCAGTCCGCTTTTAAGCATCAAGCCATTCCTATGGCATAAATGCCACTACAACTACTGCTGACAACTTATTCCGGCATCAAACCGCATGGGGCCAACGTAGTTGCGCATGCCCCTGTGTCACGTCACCCCTTACTTCTCCTCATAAATGAGGCCCATAAAACTTGTGAATAGAATCATAACTGATGAACTATAAATGAAGCCAATAGAATCGTTCATTTGAATTGTATAATCGAATATTTCATACAACGCGGGAGTAAAACTTTGGCAAACTCCCAGGATTTCAACCGAATTTAATATTTCTCAATAAAATATTGATATAATTAATAATTTTTCAAAATAGAAACATATTATGTGACACTCTCTCGGTTTCAAGTTAGGTGCAACCTACAGAGACCTGCTGTCTTAACTATTAAATCTAATAAGAGGTTGTACCAATTTTTTTGCTAGGTAGCCTACCCAAGAAACTTGAAACAATCTAGCTCAAAACTCATCTATCATATTTAATATGCTTTAACTCTGTAGAGTCGACATTATAAAACAATCTGATTTTTAAAACTATTCGTGCAATAGGGCAAAATTTACTCTAAAAGTAAGTTAAAAGTATTCAAGAGTGCATTATTAACTAAAGAGATTTGGAAGATGAGATTCTGTCAAAGGCTGGACAGAAGTTCTGTTTTTCCTGATAATAAAAACATGGCATGTTTTACGTTAAAATTTGAAATTGTGTTTTATTCATTTTTAAGGTTTCCCATGCTGTCTTTTGAAATTTAGATAATTTTTTTTAGTTGAGTTTTCACTCTCTACTGAACATTCTATAACGGTGAATTCATTATTTTTTGGTAACAGTCCAACTAACAAAATAAAGGAAATAAAAACAAAAAATAATATATATCAAACCAAAATGTAGCCAAAGTCACCCTCACGAGTCTATAGCTACAGATTTAGAGGATTATCCTAATTAAGCTGTTTGATCCTAAGAAATGACCTAAATGATCCTAATTGATCTGATTCTAAAGAAGCGCCAGATTTTGTAGTTTGTAATTTAACAGACAAAAATGCGTTATTTACATGACCCCTCAAGCAAAGATAATTTTGATTTTTTTGTAGGTCATAATTTGACCGGACAGAACTTTTAGAAGGAACATTGTCTACAGAGCCGTCAGAGCAGCTTTTATTAAGAGAACAAAAAAGCTTAAATTAAAACGGTCAGCTAAGCACACGTGAGAAAGGAGCATTAAACATTACAGCACTTATATAAAAATTCACAAAGACTAAGGGCCAACTAAAACAATTAGACATAAGAAATCACACTGGTAATTAAGCACATTTTTGTTAATACTTAATACATCTCATAAAATTTAATACATTCACCATTTTAAAATAGATCCTTGCTCTTAGTCTAGCATGTTTATAACAATCATTTAATTGTGCCACCCACGGAATACTGTTTACCTGCTAATCAACACAAAATAATTGGACTAATGAAGCACTTACTACTAGAATCATAGAGAAACTCAACAAGACTACGTATATCCAAAATCTCAACAGAGAAAAATCCAATGTCACCTATCCATTAACAAATTTCAAAACTTCAAAAGCTGATTAAATTGCCATTTTGTTACAAAAATTTAAAAATAACCAAGATCTTCGGGAAAATTATGACTTTTATATAAAAGTGCAACCCAATTTATGGAAGGTTTACGACCTGACAGGTCAATAACCTGCTCTGATTCTAAAAATGTTATACTAAAAAATATGAACTCAAAGGGGCTGAAACATCACTCTCAGATTTTTTTGGGTATCTGAACTTATTTTCTTCTTTATTTTAACAAATGAAAATATAGTCAATAAGAAGAGCATTGGATTCAGCAATCTTATCAGAGTTTATCCATAATTCATCCTTTCGAATATTTCTAATGAGACGTTTCACTAAAAATACACTTACTCACAGAAAAAGGACAATTTTTCATTCAGGCAAGTTGAGCATGATTCTCTCGAGACTTGAGTTCATTTGGTAAAAGAAAAGCTGTAAGACTAGTTATAAGTCCAATAATAGTGTAAACACAAATACCTGATTCCATATTATAATAAATAAGTAGCTGAGCAACAAAGGGAGTGAGAATTGCTCCCAGTCGAGCCATTGTTGAACAAGTGGATAAAATGACAGATCTTAGACTTTCTGGATAAATCTGAAAGAAAATTTTGTGCTTATTAGATGACAGTAGAAAATGTTGCATAAGTTTCCCAGATGACAATTTTTGTTTTTAGCCTACACTTTCAATTCTACAGATTCACAAGAATAGATAAAAAAAAGGATTGATACCAAAATTTTATACAGAGATTTTTGACAGTAAAAATGAAAAATCAGTATTTGCTGAAGCCTTATAAAACGACCGGTCAGAAAAGTCATGAACATGAGCAAAAAAAAAAAAAAAAAAAAATCGAAAAAAATTTCGCAACATGATTGGTGCGTTGAAATGAAAACCAGCGACGAAGCTTATTTTAAATGTTGTATGGACTCGTTTAATCAGGGCTCTGGATAGTAGATATCAAGTAATAGGTTGTTTTTGAGAGCAAGATATTGAGAATTACATAGTGAGTTACTCTTCAAATCTTTCCCATTTTAATTCTGAGTGGTCTTCCCAACTCCCATGCAAGCAACAACACACTCCCTCTGCAAAGGGCTGGTTAGCATTTTATGGTGTTAATATCAAACAGATTGTCAGTAACAAAATATATATATATATATATATATATATATATATATATATATATATATATATATATATATATATATATATATATATATATATATATATATATATATATATATATGCTTTTCGTCACTGAAATTCTGCAACCGGAACTTACAGCTTGTTGTTGCACCAAGTTGGAACTTGGCTCGTTGCTGCACTGAACCATGACTTGGCCCGTTATTGCACTAATTTAAGAGTTGGCTCGTTATTGCACTGAGATTAAGAATCCTAGCATGACCCTGATTTAAACAAGGTGTAATATGCCTATCCTTCTGCTAAAGTGTTGGAAATTGATGAAATGAAGAGTCTGAACGTCCAATCTCTTCCTCCAATTATACAGTTTTAAATCATTTGTCTAATTTCAACCCTAAAGGATCACTATTATGCCTCACGGGCTAGCTATAGCACCTATCAGGTTTTATTATAGCCCGTAGGTGATGGATTTAATGTGGCTATAATGGCTGTTTTGTTAAAGTACATCCACTGCCCTCCTTCCGATGAGCTATCTGGACTAGCCGGCCTACTATCATTTGCCGAAATAATGCGACAAAAATGCAGAAAAACGGTTCAGAGAGACTACCCACAAGAGGATAGCCCCATTCCCCTTCTACTGGGTACAAAATAAAAATCTTTGCAAGACTCTGCAGCTTAATTTGGAATGGTCCCTCTAGGTAGGTTATCCCTGAAAATCCGCCCGTTGATTTCTTTCAAAGGAGCTTCAACAGGCAATATTCTGACTGGATCTCAATTAAACATGCTACTTAATGGTTTTAAGGATCTCAATCCAACTTGGCAGGGAATAGTGGCAAGGAGCTTGCCTGCACCTTTAAAGGGACCCAACGGATGATGTTGCTTGTGCGGCTTCGCAAAAATGGTCCCGGGTACCAGTTGATGTAACTCTCCAAAAGATCCTGGAACTAGAGGTCTAGTTTCAATTTTGATATATGTTGTTGGATCTCGGAATTACAAAAACGAAAAAAAATAGCTACTTATTTAGATTCGGTTAATTTGTTGGTAAATATACATACATACAATGCCTTGTTTTTACAAAACGAGTTAATATTTCAGCTTCTGCTCAATGTAAAGCAAAATTAAATAAAGTTATTAAATAAAATATATCACCTAATATTTTTAACTAGCTTTTCATAATTAATTTAGAGGTTTTGCTGGTTAACGCTAGATGACATATTTGCTGTTCTGGTCTTCTTAGAGAGGAAGTTAAGTTTTCACTCTTATCCACTGGACTAACATATAATTATAATGAAATCAGAATTCCAGCAAAAGAGCCTGGTAAATTATGTGGCGATGACAACATCCTTGCTTTTAACGAAGAGTTTTGCTTGTTGTTTTTTTTTTTTTTTTAACAAAAGTAGGATTAGGAGACTAATTAGAGAGAAACGAAATTTTACTCTTAGGTAGAATTAGGTACAGATAGAAGTAGATATCTAGAGATGAAAATAGAGAAAGAATAATTTTTGCTTTGTATATTTAGATTCCATTTTTCTGCGAAAAGACGGAGAGGTTTTAGATAAAACAAAAACAGTGTTTCCAACTTTCCCAGGTTTATACTCCTCTGAAGTTATCGATGCGATCCTTCAAACAATAGCAAGCAGATAATCTAAAAATCAAATATGAAATCCCGACTATTCCCAAGCCCTTGTGTTTTCGACAGCAGTAGCCAACGTATCTTTGTTTTTCTATTTAAAATTTTGTGATTTTGGAGAAATATTGTGCCGATGTTACTTCACCAAAGACAATTATGTTTGCAGTTCTTATCTCACAAAAATGCATATTATACATCAATTTCAAAGGAAGTCGGACTAGAAATTACAAAAAGCACTTAAATTTAATCAAGGTCTTAATCTACTAAATACGTAAACAAATAACGTTGAAAAATTAACTACAAGAAACAAAACAATTTTTTTTTCAATAGAAACTATTGAAAACTATACGCTAGATAAGGTCATATAAGCCATTCAGAATCAAAATCTATTACTGCATATTTAGATTTTTTTTTAAGAATTTCAAGTTCAACACATCATTATCTTTCGACTATGTGCATTTAATAAGAATAAAAATGATAAATAATCCGAAGTAACAAAGGAAATTTTACACCAAATACTGAAAGAAGAAGAAAACTTGAGCAACGTAAAAACTTATGCTTATCTTAATGCTTCTTCGAAATGGACAAAATAGATCTTAAACAATTATGTCTCCCTGCGATGGCTGGTATATGATCCCCCCCCCTCCCCAGCAATTTGTCTACTTAACAAATTTCCCCTGAAGTCTGTTTCAGACTTCAGACGGTTTCTGTTTCGTCTGTTTCAGACAACCCCCTAACAATTTGCCAAAAAAAAAACCTAAGTTACTATGCTTGCCCCAATTTGACCACCGAATAATTCTGTATAATGACACTGGTTCAGTATCAGACACTAGTTATATTAAATTTAAGAATTCAGGAAGACTCCCAAAATAAGACTCCCACAACATCACCAGTAGGGTCTCCAAATTATGCAATTGGTTTATTTTTGACTGATGCGTTTCAGTAGAAAAGGTGGGTATACTGCTCCTCGTTAAAATCAGAATATAATTGACGATGAAATTCGCCCCATTATCACTAGCTTTTTAGTAGAAAGGTGGAGCATAGTCTGCCTTTTAAACCAAAAATCATACAAAGAGCCAGACTCAGTTTCGGAAGGAGCCAAGTTGAAGCTGTGGACTGGCAAGTTGCAAAAACAAATCCTGACTCAGTACAATAGCAAACTAAACCCTTATTCAGAAAGAACTATGTCCAAGCTGCCGATTTTCAGGGATACGGTAGGAAGATAAGCAATGTAGAAGATCTAAGACTTGGATTATATACATTTCAACAAATTTTGGTAATTTTAAAGGTAATTCAAAAAATGATTTTTAAGACTAAAAAAGAAGACGATCCATTAATAATAAAAAAGCTGTTAATGGTTTTATATTAATAATCCTAGACAAATTTGATTATAGCAGGAAAACAAAAATAATTCAACCCAATACAAATTAAAGGAAGGTCCAAGCGGAATGCGTGAAGCGAAACTAAATTTACATTGGTGCGGCAACGAAGCATAAATTGAAATTGAAGTATAGCATAGCTTTTGTTCCGCTTCACCGACAAACGTGTTGCTTGAGCAACCCTTTGATCATGACCCCTCGCAGTCGACTAAATGGGGTAGTTGTCAACACTTTACAACTTCAAAAATGCTGCTTCTCTTTTTCATTTATATGTATGGTTTGAAAATAATCTATGTTCTTAAAACAAACTTAATTCTCTATTTTAGATGCCCAGTCTTAAATCCTAAAGATTGAAAGTCATTGCACGTTTTTTATTTAAATCAGATGCAAAATGCTGACCCATCCATTCAAGAGTTGAAAGTTGGAGGGGAGAGAACTGTCGAAGGGGCAAATTTCGGGCTTTTCTTTTCCAATCCTAGATAATTAAAAGTCCTTACGTGATTCCAGTTCAAAAAAGACGTAGCATAAATACCGCTCATCTGAAAAGTTGGCATTGCAAGCGGCGAGAAGGGACGTAGAGGGGGTTAACGGCCCAATTTGTAGCTTCGTCATGTATATTGAAGATCCTTACGTGGTTCCGCTTCAAACAAGGTGCAATATTTCCGCCTTTCTACTAAGTAGTTGGTGAGGAGAGGGGAAATGTTTGAAGGGATAATTGGTCCACTTTGTGTTTAAAACATCCAGATTGAAAATAATTACATAAATTTTTGCCTGAACAAGGTGTAATATGCTTACCTTTCCCCTAAATGCTAGAGGTAGGAGGGGTGGGGAGCATTGGATGGGCCACAGACCTACTTTGTCTTCCAGTCATAGAGATTAGTTACATGGACACGTTTATCTTTGCGCTAAAAAACTGGCTAGCGCATTGGAGGAGGTTATAGCCACTTTGGTTCTCAAATCATACCGAATAAAAAGCCTTATGTTATTTCAATTGAAACAAGACGCAACAAGCCTACCTTTTGCAGAAAGGTGGTGTGAAGAAGCTATGACGAAAGGGTAATATCGCACTTTTAGCTTGGAGGTTCGTTTTACAATGAATAAGGCTTGGCTCGTTTTTGAACATAGCCATTATCCAATTATTTCTAGTGTTTACCGCAACAAAGAAGTTGTCACCCTTCAGAATTTGTTGTCCAACTCCATGGGCCCATTTTGGACCTCCAATATAACAAACTGAAAATCCTTGCGTGGTTCTGGTCCAAAAATGGGCAGCATGGAAAAAAGGGATTGAGATCCTCCAGGGCTATTGCTGACACATAGGGCGTCTCAAATCTACGTTTCAGTTGCTGGGTCTTTATTATAGGGACAAGTTCAAGCGTAACAGAGGTTCCACCCCAAAAATTCCTATTTTGTTCCTGCAAATGTGGAACAAAGATTGATGACCTTCAATTTATTATTTGCTTGGATCCCTTCTTCACTACGATAATACCAAGTGGATCAACCTTTCTGTCCCATGCTCTTCCTTTATTTGTGGCTCTAATTAAAATTAAACACACAAATGTTTTTCCCGACTTCCTGAAAAAGTTGTCTCTGCTATTTGTTTAATTTTCCCAAAATCCTACATGATGTCGTACAAAAGCTTATATAACTTACGCTAGTGCAACATACTTACATCAGGAGTATAAACGTACAAAGCTTGGAATATTCCTGATAGGACTCCTCTTGCAATGGATAATATCACAGTTAAATAAAGTCGCCTAAAAGAAAAAGTGATATCAGAAAGCAGGGTCTGAAAAGAACAAGAAAAATATAGTATATGTTATTTTTCGGACAGGTAGATTTTAGTTTCCTAATCCAATTAAGCAACCGACACATCTTAGCTACTTCCCATATTGTCTGTACTAAAAAAAATCACCTGAAAGCATGATTTCCTTCTTGTTTTTTTTTCTTGTTTTTTGTATGTTAAGTGGGAAACACATTTGCCCCCGAGATCAACAAAATATGTTCTCTTCGGTACCAAAGTCAGCCAAAATGTGATGCAAAACCCAGCTCAGCTTTACAATTCCGAAAATGAAATTACCAATGGGTTAGAAAAAGTCAAAGGTATCGAGCACTTGTTATGCAAACAAAAGCATCAAACAACTTTGTTGGGGAATAATAGAACGCCATCTCCTTTATTATTAAAAATAAAATTACCAATGGGTTAGAAAAAGTCAAAGGTATCGAGCACTTGTTATGCAAACAAAACCATCAAACAACTTTGTTGGGGGATAATAGAACGCCATCTCCTTTATTTTTAAAAAGTAAATTACCAATGGGTTAGAAAAAGTCAAAGGTATCGAGCACTTGTTATGCAAAAAAAAGCATCAAACAACTATGTTGGGGAATAATAGAACGCCATCTCCTTTATTTTTAAAAAGTAAATTACCAATGGGTTAGAAAAAGTCAAAGGTATCGAGCACTTGTTATGCAAACAAAAGCAACAAACAACTTTGTTGGGGCATAATAGAACGCCATCTCCTTTATTTTTAAAAAGGAAATTACCAATGGGTTAGAAAAAGTCAAAGGTATCAAGCACTTGTTATGCAAACAAAACCATCAAACAACTTTGTTGGGGGATAATAGAACACCATCTCCTTTATTTTTAAAAAGGAAATTACCGTTTACAAGTTTAAAATAAATAGATTCCACAATGCTTAACCTAGCTGCTCTAATCAAACAGTTCGTGGTGCCAAATGTGTAAGTAAGGAACGACTGTGGTCAATTGTAACCGAAACTCAAAAAGGAATTTTCATAACAATTAACACAAAAGAATGGGCATTTCAGGATGATCCCAAATATATAAACTCATTGAGTTTAAGGTTACCCATCAAAAGGTAAGAGCCTGAGAAAATTTACTTGATTTTTGAAAGGAGTGAAAAACCCTAAAAAGGCAAGTGATCTTACTGAAAATCACACCATATTCAGCATATCAGAGACTCTTATTGTAGAGGTTTCAAGCTCCTTGTTTTAAGTGCACATCAGCTATTATGAAGGATTTGGGTTATTTTGTAGGCAGGGGGAGGAATAGATGCCTCAAGGAGTGCATTTTAATGCCCAAATAACTCTCATTGAGCCTCCAGATAAATTTAGAATAAGTTTTAGGGGGGGGGGCAGAAATAGACATCTAATTCCTCTCGATCCTGGGTAATATTTTTGGTCGACACCTTTATCAATGGAGCTGGAAGGGGGGGGGGGAGGTAATGGTGAATGCTCCCATTGCAACGACCTTTTTCTATGCAACATGAAATATTACTGTAAAAACTCTGACGCCACCAGTGTGCGTGATACAGGGCCACCAGTGCCACTACTGATAGTACTAGCGTATCGTATCGCGGCTCACGGTCTCTCGTGGACTATTCTGCCACCAGTATTCGTAATCTAGCGGTATCAGGGTCAGTCCTGATGCAACTGGTGTAAGTTCTCTGGGACAAATGCTGGTAACCAGTGTACGTAACGCGGCCCACGGTGGCACGTCGGTCAACTCCGACGCGCCATGGATTCTACGAGTTTGTCTTCGCTGATTTATGCTGTGGGCTTGCCACAGCTATGATCAGTGTGGGTACAACAAGTGTACTACCTATGGCGGAGTAAGTGCCACACTATTTTCCCACAGTCCCAAGGTCAGTGCCACCAATAATTTATATATAAAGATATCTTTGCAGGGGCACGGACCCTCCTGCTGACATTACAATGACGGTAAACTCCAAACGCTCTCATCCCAATTCAACCAGGGTTTTGGAAAACAATCAATAAAAATCGTAGACATACATCTCACTTTTGTTTACCAATGTAAAATCTAATATTATCTTTCTCAACTCCAAACTTGCAAAAAAGAACCTAACTTACTAAACGTATATACACAGAAGAGATAAGTTTACCTCGTTCACCATCACATGAGGACGTGGGCCAATTAAGCCAATGTAACCCCAAAATTGAGTTTACTTTATCCATAAATCATAAATCAATGCCAAGATTTTGCTAGCCCGTGAGAGGACTAAAATAGAACTTCAGTACAAACCAATTTATTCCCTCTTGCGAAATCATTACATTTAAAACAGGGTAGCCTCTGCGAGAGTTGAACGTGCAAATAAAAATTATACTATAGGTAAATCTATGTATAAGAGAACAGGGACATTTATCTAAAAGTAAGGGGCATGGACCACAAGAATTACATTCACGTGCCTACCGATAAAAAGGTGAAAAAGATGAGGCGGGGTATCAAGAGTCTCGGCAAAAAGTTTTTTGGGGGCGAGGGGTCGGCAACGGCTACCAGAAAATTTGTTTTCGGCAATTTCAAGTGGTAATATTGCTTTTTTTCTATTTACATATAACGTTTCTGTGTATTTAAACGTATGTATGCAATATATTATACCGTTAGAGAGCCCTATTATGAAGGTTGCGATGGCTTCAGCCCCGTAGAAGACAAAAAGTTGTGTAGGATATCTAATAAAAATACCCCTTTCTGTCCACCCAAACTTCTGTAGTATAAATATTATGAAGAACTAATTCAACACAGCTACTGTTCATCGGTATGGGTTCTAGATGAGCCTCTCCACTGTTGTACCTACAGTTTTTCTAAAGGGCAGTAGTGAAAACCCAGTGTTGCATGGATTGGTTTTCACGGTGCAAATCAAACAGTTCGTGGTAACGAACTGTAAGTAAGGAGCGACCCGGCTCAATAGTAACCGAAACTCTAAAAACCAAAATTTTGATACCCATAGATACATCAATAGAATCAGAATTTTATGCTGATTTCAAATATATAAGTTTTATTAAGTTTATTCTTACCTATCAAAAGTTACGGGCCTAAGTTACGCGCCGAGATCATTTGTCATATTTTCGAAAAAAGGGAAAAACACCCCTAAACAGTCAAAGACGTTTAATGAAAATTACACTATCGGATTCAACGAATCAGAAAACCCTACAGCAGAAGTTTCAAGGTTGTATCTGCAAAAAATTTTGAATTTTGTATTTTTTGCCCGAAGAAAGATCATAGATGAGTGTTTATTTGTTTTTTTTATTTCCTCAGGGGTGATCGTATTGATCCAGTTGTCTTAGAATATCGTAATAGGCCTCATTTGAACGGAAATTAAAAGTTTTAAAGCCCGTTTTAAGTGACCAAAAAAATTGGAGGGCAACTTGGCCCCCTCCCACGCTCATTTTTTTCCCAAAGTCACCCAATTAAAATTTTGAGATAGCTCTTTTGTTCAGCATAGTCGAAAATCTAATAACTATGTCTTTGAGGATGACTTAATCCCACGCAGTTCCCGGGGGAAGGGCTGCAAGTTATGAAATTGTACCCATTGTTTACATATAGTATTGGTTATTGGGAAGTATACAGACGCTTTCAGGAGAGATTTTTTTCTGATGAGGTGTGGTGTTAGAGGAGGGGGTTACGGGGGAGGATCCTTCCATGGAGGATGTTTCCTTGGGGGAAGGGATTTCCCAGATTTCCCAGCATTGTTTAAAAAACAATCAGAAATTAAATTAAAAAACCAGTTTTTTCAACTGAAAGTAAGGAGCAACATTAAAACTTAAAACAAACAGAAAATATTACGTATATGAGGGGGTTCGCCCCCTAGTCAATACCTCGCTTTTTTCACTAAAGTTTTTTTTTAGTAGTTTCAAAAAAAATATCTATTCTAATTAACCGGCCTTTGTGATTCGGGGTTTGTGATTCGAACAAAATTCGAACTTTAGCGTAAAGAGCAAGGTATCGACTAGGGGGCAAACTCCCTAATATACGTAATAAAACATACAAAGATAGAAATTCGTTATGTAAGTTAATTCGTAAGTTACGTCAGAACAAAATTTCGAGAAAGCCATTTAGCCAAAAAAGTAAAATTAATATGCAAATTTCGTTTTAATTATTCATGTACGGTGAGCCAAAATCAAAGCTGCATTAATTGAATAATGTTCAGAAATTAAATAAAAAAAAAAGTTTTTTTTTAACTGAAAGTAAGGAGCGACATCAAAACTTAAAACGAACAGAATTTATTCCGTATATGAAAGGGGCTGTCCCCTCCTTAATACCTCACTCTTTACGCTAAAGTTTGAATCTGTCACACAACTTTATTTTTTAAAACAATAAAAGACCTTACTTTCAGTTAAAAAAAAACTTGTTGTTTTTATTTAATCTACACAAAGATCGTATCCTTCGAAGAGTTTTACCAAACAGTTCCCGAAGGGGATGAGAGAAAAGTCAGACAGCCTACAATAGGCAGGGACGAGATTTTAAAATGACCTGATATCACTGAAGATTTCCAAGAAAGATGCCACAATAGGGCTTACCTCATGACGGAGTAGGACTGTTTTGATATGTAGCACACTTTGTCATCTTAAAATACAGTAGATTTGCAGTAGTAGCAGCAATATTATGATCTCGTGACCTTACTTTAATGATTGTAGGTAGACCCCGGCGCCGCGCCGGCGGCGGCGTTCGGTCGACTTTAAATTATTTTTCGGCAATTCTTTATTGCGTCAACCGCAAAGTCAGAGCTTTTCCTTCTCGTGTGGTTTAGTATCTCGATTTTCCTGATTAGAAATCAAGCAAAGCTTAAACTACCCCCAAATTTCCGAGTATTTACCTGCAAATCAATATCTCAACCCGAAAAAAAAATTGATTCCCTAAATCCCTGAACGTCACGCAATAATGGTGCCCCGATAGCGATTTATCACCAGTGACTTTCCCTGCCAAATATTACTTTGCATACCATAATTATTCACTACTCGCTTGTGCATTAGTTTTGGTCTCTTTTGTTACTTTGCATAAAAACCAGATAGATGCAATATGCTATTGCAAATATTGCAATACACACAGTTCTTCATATGTTGACAAAAAAAAGTGTCGTCTTTATGAAATGAGTTTAAATCATTTCGAATGCAGTTCCAAATTGTTATTTCTTACATCATTCGTAGTTAAGAAGTTTATTTTCAAGTTGAATATAATTGTTGAATGCATTAACTGCTATAAAGCTTCAGCCTTTTGCTGGATTTTTAAATTGACAGCCGACAAATTGTTTATACAGCTGAATTGTAAGTTTGAAGATTTTTTTTTTTTTTTTTTTTTTTTGCTGTTTTATATAAAATTTTATTAATGTTTAATACTCAATTAATGAACGCCTGATAGAAAATACAATCTTCTTTCTGGGAAATTTCCCCTCCCCCCTTAAAACAACCTTCGATTGAGACAAAATTTAGCTATATACTAAGCTATGTACAAGGTTGGGGAATTAAAGATTGAACCGGAAGTTACCCCAAAAATATGATTCATAAATAAATTGTAAATTATTGCCTATTTTTTTTATTGAAAGCAGGGATGCCAAAAAGATAATTATTTTTTTCATTTAAAGTGGAGACAGAAGAAAATGATATCAAATTCCCTGGGAAACCATTCAAATATTTTGATAGACCCAGGGCCCCCCATTAGGACTTGTTCATTGTCTTGGGTATTTCGCGATTTACCATAGGCTACTGGCCTTATTTGGCTTTTGTGTGTGCTCCCTTTTAATTAGATTCTTTGGATCTTATGGAATGCCATGACAAATCTATCACTCAGTTTTACTAATAATTTGAAGTATATCTGAATAATTTCGACATTTTTGTTGTTGTCTTTGTACCCCTTTACTCATACCCTCAATTTTTTTTCAAGGAACACTAAGCTGTTTAACGTTATTTTGCTTGTTTGTTTGAACCATATAGTGACCTAGTTAATTATCAAGTAACTTACTTTTCTAAGGAAAGCTGAGACAGTATCCTATCAAGGTGGTATCCAGAGGGGGGGGGGTAGGGAGGTATTACATTTAAATGATAATACGACGAAATTGTACTTATTGACATAAGGGAACCCAAAAAGTTGATTTTTTTTAATCCAGATCCGAGCCGGAATCCAATCCCGGTGGTATTCAGAGGGGGGAGGGGGGTATTGAGATATCATAATTAAATGATAATATCTCGATTTTTTTTAAATCAGAGGTGCCAATAAGTTAATTATTTTTTTTTTTTAAAGCAGAGACGGTATCCTATCAAAGTGGTATCCAGAAGGGGGGGGGCATAGGGAGTTATTATATTTAAGTGATAGTGCCTTGATTTTCTTTTTATTGAAAGCAGGGATGCCAAAAAGTTGAAAAGTTGACAAAATGAACAAGATTTTCATGAGTTGTACTTGACACAGAATTTTCTTAGTTTTATCGGCCAAAGGAAAAGGGACACATGTGTCCAATCCGTTTTTTCTTATTGATGAAACGGGTTTACTTTGAAAACATTCATTCATAAGTACCAGGCAGATTCACACTAAAACGAATTGGAGTGACGAAAGCGATATCGACATCCCCACCTAACGTTAAGCTCGAGTAACAATGGCGCCCTTGGTCCAGTGCCCAAGTTACATTAAAAGGCCTGGTCATAATAAAAGCTTTCAATTTGGGAGGTTCAAGGAGGAGTATTTGACATTCTTATGACCTCAGGGTACTAGTTGTTGCAACGTTCTTACGTATCTACAGTGGTTTAGAACATTTGATCACCCCAAAAATGATTACCAAAAATACGCACAAATGTAAAATTTGGAATGTTATAACAGTTTTTTAAAATCTTTTAAGAAAATCAAAAAAATCTAAATACTCCTAACTTCGCTTCAAGGCTGTTTTAAAAAGAAACTCTTTGGAGATTTCAATGCAAATGGCCATAGCAGGAGCTTTGAGCCTGGGTGTGGATCGAAGAGAAGTCTTTGAGAATTTTGATCACAGATAACTTATTGTTGCGACTTTCTTAAATTTGGTAATTCTTGTGAGCATTTGGAAATCAAAGCTTAAACTCAATAACTGATACTAAGTGACCTAACATTTTGCTTGGATTAAAAGTGACGAACTAGGATGAAAATTTCAACATCTTCCTGGAGCTACTTCAGTCTGCATATTATTTTATTTAATTACACTTAAAACGGATGAGCTTTTCATTTTTTACCTAAGAAAATAGCTGGTACTTCATTTTTCTTAATAGCGAATAAACTATTAAGTGTTTTTTGTGTCATTGTAATTGAAGTGTTATCATGTGAAGTGTTCATCATGTATTTTTCAATTTGATAAATTTACTCCTTTTAGATGCAGTTTATAATTTGACTGATATTAGGTATTGATCAGTTTATAATTTTGAATGAATCCACTAAAGAAAAAATGAATAATATCCGAAAGAGCAGCCGAAAGCAATAAAAAAGCAGTAGTTCAGCCTTAGCCTACATGACATATTATATAAAGAAGCTAAAAAAAACTTTAAAATG
The DNA here is from genome assembly GCF_049724085.1 of Artemia sp. Qi Xiang Cuo. Lineage (NCBI taxonomy): Eukaryota > Metazoa > Arthropoda > Branchiopoda > Anostraca > Artemiidae > Artemia > Artemia sp. Qi Xiang Cuo. The sequence goes on from NC_142803.1 coordinate 41,202,672, forward strand.
TATTTTTTTTTTAAAATTATTATTAAAAACCAGTTTTTAATACAAGAAGGCTTCTTAGGAATCCAAAAAGCAAAAAAAAAAAAGCAATCAATATCAAAGCGCCTATTTTAACTGTTTTAAAGGTGACAAAACAGATATAGGCAAAGGTCATTATGAAAAAATTAAGCTTTTATGTTCATAAGTTATATTCAAAGTTTTTACCAAGGTAACGGACGAATTTCTTGACACGGTAGTTGAAATTCTGTGTGCAGTAATATTTAATGAAAAATAATACTAATTTTTATCATTATTTATGTTAAGAATACATAGCCAATAGATACTTCAACTAGTCGTATTATGCAATGGTTCTGAAACACCACAGCCATTTCATTTCTACCCGATTTCTACTTCTCTTGATGAATAACGAAGAAGACCGGTTTCCAGCCAGCGACTTGTGAATTTTTGAAGTCATGAACAGGCTCGAATCTGTTGTAAATTTAAGCTGTGATTTGAGATAGACTGATGAAAACATTAATGTTTGCGGTCAACATTGATCGCGCCGACGGCGCGCCGCCGGTAAGATAAGAAAAGGGCTCATTCGATTGGAAATTGGAGTGGCTAATGCCCTTTTTAATGGTCAAAAGTGATAAGAGGGCAACTAGCCCCCCCCCCCCACGCCCATCATTCCCCAAAACATATCGAATCAAAATTTTGAGATAGCCATTTTGTTCAGCGTAGTTGATTTCCAGATAGAAAACATGTTTTTGAAGAGGACACTCCCCCACAAGCCGCGGGGCAAGGGTTTTAAGTTATGCCCTGAGGGCATATAAGACCGATGTTGGCACAATGTACTATTTATTATTTTTTTCTTTAGAGAAGGACACTTCATATGGAAGGGGTCGTCATAGAAACTTCAAAAGGAGCTCATTCGATTGCAAATTGAGAGTTCTAGTGCCCTTTTTAATAGTCGAAAGTGATTGGAGGGCAATTAACCCCCCCCCCCCTCTGACGCCCATCATTCCCCCAAACACATCCAATCAAAATTTTGAGATAGCCATTTTGTTCAGCGTAGTTGATTTTCTGATACTAAATATGTTTTAGAGGAGGACACTCCTCCACAACCCTCAGGGCAAGGATTTTAAGTTATGCCCTGAGGGCATATAAGGTTTTTATAGAAGTCGTTGTCGTAGAAACTTCAAAAAAGGCTCATTCGATTGGAAATTCAAAGAGCTAGTGCCATTTTTAATACTCGAAAGTGACTGGAGGGCAACTAGCCCCCCCCCCACGCGCATTATTTCCCAAAAAACATCCAATCAAAATTTTGAGATAGCCATTTTGTTTAGCATAGTTGATTTCCAAATACAAAATATATTTTTGAGGAGGACACTCCCCCAGAGCCCTCAGGGGAAGGGTTTTAAGTTATGCCCTGGGGGCATATAAGGTTTTTGAAGGTGTTGTCGTAGAAACTTCAAAAAAAGCTCATTCGATCGGAAATTCAAAGAGTAAGTGCCCTTTTTAATAGTCGAAAGTAATTTGAGGGCAACTAGCCCCCCCCCCTCCCCCACTCCCATCATTCCCCCAAACACATCCAATAAAAATTTTGAGACAGCCATTTTGTTCAGCGTAGTTGATTTCCAGCTAGAAAATATATTTTGAGGAGGACACTCCCCCACAACCCTAAGGGCAAGGATTATAAGTTATGCCTTGGGGACATATAAGGTTTTTTATTGAAATCTTTGTCGTAGAAACTTGAAAAAGGGCTCGTTTCATTGGAAATTCGAAGGAATTGTGCCCTTTTTAATAGTCGTAAGTGATTTATGGGCAGCTAACCCCCCTTTCACGCCAACCTTTTTACCAAACACATCCAATAAAAATGTTTGGATATCCATTTGGTTCGACATAGCTGTAAGTTTTGGAAATTCGTTCTTTAAGGATAGCAACCCCTCCGCCCTACAGCCCTCATGGTAAGGGTTGTAAGTTATGCCCTGGGGGCATATAAGGTTTTTAATGAAAGGCAACTAGCCCCCCCCCCCCCACGCCCATCATTACCCCAAACACATCCAATCAAAATTTTGAAATAGCCATTTTGTTCAGCGTAGTTGATTTCCAGAAAGAAAATATGTTTTTTGAGGATGACACTCCCCCACAACCCTCAGGGCAAGGGTTCTAAGTTATGCCCTGGGGGCATATAAGGTTTTTATAGAAGGCGTTATCGTAGAAACTTCAAAAGGGGCTCATTTGATTGGAAATTCAAAAAGCTAATACCCTTTTTAATAGTCGAAAGTGATTAGAGGGCAACTAGCCCCCCCCCCCCGCGCCCATCATTCCCCCAAACACATACAGTTGGGCGCAAAACCCCTATGCCTTCCCAAGGCCAGAACAAAATTTGCACTTTACTGAAAAAATACAAATGAATGTGCATTGTCAGTTTAATATGCATATACTGATATTTAGCAATCAAAATGTTAATATTATTTGATTTATTAAAGTTATAAAAGTAAAAACATTTATATTTTTTTTTAGTAAAGTGCAAATTTTGTTCTGACCTTGGGAAGGCATTGGGGTTTTGCGCCAAACTTATTTTATAGTCGGGTCGTTTTGTTTTGTAATTGGTTAATTATTGCAAATACTGTTCGTTTTGGGTTGCACTTACTTATCGACGCCGATTTTCGGTTGTTACGCGATCGGTAGATTATTTTATTGTATTGTTTCTCATATTGTATTCATATGAGTTGTTTAATTTTAATATATCAACTTATTTTGTGGGAAATGAGTGTTATATTAATTAAGGTAAAAGATGAACAAGACGAACAAAGCGTAATCTTATTTTCAAAAATCAGGTTGTAAGGCATGAAACCTATAATTGTAATTATGGGAATGTTGTGACATCGTAAATACTGTAGTTGATCCTTATTAAGGTAAAGCAGTACAATGTGCTGAGCAAACATGCAAGAGAGGAGTATCTGCCCAATTTCTAAGAAGTTAATTAACTAGAATATACTTACCTACTAAAACAGATGAACAGAAGTGAAACAAAAATGGAATACAAAAAGATTTGAATTGCAATCGTCTTCCTTCTTCCAGCAAAATCCAAAATAACAATTGTAAATAATGTGCCTAAAATAAATGAAAATATGCAGAGCTGTCGAAAGCCAAAAGTACGTATATAAGATGAGAGCGTACCCAGAGAGGAAGGATATCCTCCTCCGAGGCTACTTCCCACCAGACATAAAACTACATAAAAATACCTACCTTTCCATCACGTAATAGCTAAACAAAGACCAAACATTCATAGCACATTAGAAAAAAATATGGCTCAAATTTTAGGAGGGACTTGTAAGTAAAAATTGGCTGTTTTGCAGGTCATCTTTGCAATGAGGGGTTGGCATATCTTGCTAGTTAGTGTTGCCTATAATAGATTCCTGATGCGCGTTTTAGGCTAAGATAAATAATTTGTCTACATTCCATTTGTTTCCGATACGTTTGAGGGTAAGAAAATTAGTGTCCATACGGCTACGCAGCAATTATAAATAAAAATGCATCACAATGACATAGATTTGCAATTATGTGAGAGGGGGGAGGGGAATTGAGGGGGTACTGTCGTACCCCTCTAGTAAAAACTCATAAAGGGGAAATAGATACTTGTGCCACTTTGCCTACATGTTATTCGTTTCCTATGCATTCAAGGGTACATTATGTATACATGAATTTAAGGTTCACCTGGGCACGAAGTCATTATAATATTTTCACATTCTTTTCTTGGATTCCTGACCAACATGTTGCCCCCGCGATACTTTTGATGGTGAAGCCGGAAAAGGGTGGCTGGAACACATCTGTTGCCTAGGTAACAAAATCTAGTTTATGTTTAAACATTTGAAATCACATGAGATTGGGAAATTTTACACAATATTTTTCTTCTATTTTTTTTTTACTTTTTTAGTACTTAAAAAGTGCGCAATTACAAGAAAAACTTAACTTTTTTTAGTACTCAATTACAAGAAAAACCACCCCCGCGATTAAAGTGAAGCCTTAGAGATAGCCAAGTTAAACTTTCAGAGCTAAGTAAAAAGAAAAACTATTTTTACTTAGTAATTATATGAAAGCTCATTGGGAGCCTGACATAGGGGCAATCTCCGCATCACAGAGTCCGCAGAAAAATAAGCATGAGTCAAGTGATATGTAACAACACAAAAGTCGTAGCCTCCCCGTACCTAATTCAATTGCAGACAATCATGGCTGATCTGCTCAGCTGACACAGCACGAAACTACATCTGGGGTTTCAGATACATTCAGGATACATGGCAATACCTAAATTGAAGTTTAGGTGCGTTCCTAATTGAAATGCTCCTCTAAACACAGTCTTCTTTCTGTCTTTAACATAAAAACTATATTTCCACAAACTTAATCTATTACAGTTTTTTTTTACTACTCTAAAATGAATTTTATCTTATCCAATCAGAAGTAAAGCTTAAATGCACTTCAGAGTAAATATTTCCTACACTAGCCCAGATCGATGGCTAAACAAAAATTTACATATAGCGATCGGTCTGGTATTTTCCCCTAAACCTAGATTTTTATTATGATAGATTATTTTAACAAGACAAATACACTCCAAAAGTCCTTAAAATGAATTTGGTTGTTCCTCAGTCATTTTTCTAGGACTTTTTTTTTTTTTTTTTTTTGTATTACTTTTTCTTGACTGTAAGTTATTGTTTTGTTCAATTTTATAAGGTGCTTATTGCAACTTTGTCTGTTTGTCTTTTATACTCCTCGAATTTGAACCTCAAAATTTACAGCAACTCAAAATTCATAGAAATGGCAGGGCCGTATGCAGGGCATGGGGGGTTAGGGGGTTTGAACCCCACAATTTTTTTATGCGTTTTTGAGGTTTTTTTGTGTACCCCCCTCTCCCCCCCCCCCCCAAATTTTTTTTTTAGTAAAACCCCCACCGAAAAAAAATCCTGGGTACGGCCTTGAGAAATGGTATAATTCACAAAAAAAGAAATTACCAAAGATAGGATAGTGGCAAAAAGAGGCAATAAATAGATTGAGTGAACGTTTTCTTATGCGGGACCGGAAGTCAGAAACGGTTAAAGACGCAGTTAAATTGACTTACTACAATAAAATAAACTGCTACTGAAAGAGAATCAAGACCTTCAGAAAACAAATGGAGAGGAAGAAATAAAAGGTGAAATTCAGTTTAAAATTTAAAATTAACCAAAAACCGCTTATTTTTTGGACAAATATTAGTTTTAATTGTGACAACTTTTATCTACTGTTTTTAATTTTAAAAAAGATTATCTTAAAAGACAATCAGAGTTTACTTTAAATTTGTTAGTGAAGACGCAGCAATTATTACAATTCTCATATTATCAACATTTTAAACACACATCTTAACATAAAAAGACTCACCAGGAAACTCAGACAAGGTAGTCCATAACAGATCAACATAAAAAGTGACATCTAAATCAGAACAATATGCTCTACATGAATCAGTGTTGTACAGACTACCATAGCAAACTCCTTCCCTTGGACGCAACAGCTCAGCAGATAGTAGCACAATTCCATAATAGCAAAATGCAACGCATAACCTTGAAAAATGGGGAATTGTGAGTTAGAAAGAAAAATACGAAGTTTGGCTAAACTAAGCGATTTATATAACAAAAAATTTAAAAGAACAAAATTATTGTGTCTGTTTTTGCTTCTATAAAACAACTGTTTATAAACTAGAATCCTGATCAGCAATACCTCCAAACGTAATGATGCTTTTATATTGACACGTAAAAAACAATGGCAAGTTTTCTAAGCAATGTTAGGTTTCATATGTTACTGAGACTTTTCACGCAATGTCATTTTCACATAAAATTCTATGATAATACTGATTATAAAGACCACTAATTTCCTCAGTATCAGCATTGTTACTCGTTTTCAGTATAAGAAGCAAGAAAATACTATCCAATTTTTTCCGATTCCCTATTTAATTCATCAAAAGTATATAACATCGGTATTTGTATAGAGCTACTATTTTAATAAATTTGATAAAGACAGATTTTTCCCATGACCTCCACACCATAATCATCTACTCGTGGTAAAAATGACCCCCAGCATTCATTTGCTGGTTATTAATTTACGTTTATTTCCTATTAACTTTGTATTTAAATTTTGTTTATTATGAATTGAAGTTTTTCCCAAAGGCCTTGGGTTTCAATGGAAATAAAAATAAGGGGTTTCCTTCCGAGGTCATTGTGTTTTTATTAAGAGAAAGATACTAGTGTACGCATATTACAACAACTCGGAAATGAAATATTTTCCTCAGATAACATATACAAAAAAAGGAGTATGTAGATTATCAGAAGAGCATTGCCTGCATTCGGGAAATTCGGTAGCAGTTCTACAAAGAGAACCATCTAGTAAAGACCACTATTTAGTAGGGTCTAGGGTTAATTTAAAGCTGAAATATAGGAAGGGTAAATACCTCCCAGGAAGTTATGACATTGGTAGACTCCAGGATAAGAATTTGGAAGAAACTCTCCAAGAACTGTTGAAAACTAAACTGGAGTTTAAGATTTGAAAATGAAGATGATGGATCGAATAATTTTAGGAAAATAACCTGTGAAATTGCTGATTGTGTCTTAGGGAAGAAAGTTGGAAACGCAGCAAGGAATATCAGTGAAAAGGCTTTATGTTTAATAGAGAGGATAAGGGGCTTGCACAAGAATTATTTGAATGATGCATCATATGAAAATAAGAGAAATATAAAGAAAGTGGTGAAAGCATAAAACTATGAACTAAGCAGGTGTGAAGTGGAGACCATGGGTAAAATTGCCGAGGATCTGGAACATGCAGCTAGGTGGCATAATAGTAAAATAGTTTACTGGCATGTTAATAAATTGAGAGTAGTCAATCTGGATTTTTCCCAGTTAAGATGGGAAGGGGACCACAATTAGTGATAAGGAGTGTGTTAAAGAGAGATGGGCAGAACATTTTGAAAATGTGCTAAATCGAGATAGAGTTGCAAGAAAAGATATAGAGGAATAAGAAAAAGTTTGTGATGCCTTGGATGTGAAGGAAGATTTGTTTTTTGAGGAAGAATTACTGATAGTACTAAAAGGATTACAAATTAGTAAGGCCCCAGGTGCTGATAGTGTGGTAAATGAGTTTCTTAAAACTGGTGACTCTAAGATTAGAAATACTTTAATCTTACTGAAGATTACGAATACAATTTTGAAAAAGGGGAAGGACCTAGCGATTTTAGGAAAACCCTAATAAAACCACTGTATAAGGGTGAGGGTGGTAATTATAAAGGCATTAGCCTGTTCTTTGAAGGCAGCAAATTACTTAATAATATGATCCTTTTTAGAGTGAGAGATACTGTAGACAAAGTGATAAAACAAGAAGTGTGATTTTAGATAGGGTAGAGGATGGTTTAGAAAGGGTAGAACTGCTGTAGACAAAGTGATAAAAGAAGAAGAGTGTGATTTAAGAAAGGGTAAAGGATGATTTAGAAAGGGTAGAGATGCTGTAGACAAAGTGATAAAAGAAGAAGAGTGTGATTTTAGAAAGGGTAGAGGAAGATTTAGAAAGGGTAGCGATGCTGTAGACAAAGTGATAAAAGAAGAAGAGTGTTATTTTAGAAAGGGTAGAGGATGATTTAGAAAGGGTAGAGATACTGTAGAAAAAGTGATAAAAGAAGAAGATTGTGATTTTAGAAAGGGTAGAGGATGATTTAGAAAGGGTAGAGATGCTATAGACAAAGTGATAAAAGAAGAAGAGTGTGATTTTAGAAAGGGTAGAGGATGCGTCGACCCAATTTTCACTCTTAGCTTAATAATTGACCAGTACCTGAGACATCAAAAACCTTTTAATTATCAGTTTTATAGATTATGAGCAAATGTTCGATTCTGTCGATCGAAGAGCTTTAGCGATGGTCTTATCCTTGTATGGAATACCAGACAAATACATTAAAGCGATTAGTGCTATGTACGGGAATAACACTGCTGTGTTTAAGGAAATGAGGTTAACAGCTTATTCGTATTAGATCAGGAGTTAAGCAAGATTGTGTTTTATTCCCCTTTATATGGATCATTTTGATGGACTTTGTCTTCAGGAGCACGGGAAAGGGAATGGCAAAACCCGAAATCAAATGGGGAGGAAAAACTACTCTGGACTTAGATTATGCTAATGATTTAAGTATCCTAGATGAAAGTGTGAGCAAAATGAATGAACTTTTAGAGGTTTTGCGAGTTCAAGGTGCTAAAAAAGGTTTGAAAACTAATGTTGAGAAGTCTAAGTCGCTAAGGCTAGGTATAAGTGAAGATGAAATGGTGACGTTGGGTAACGAAAAGATCGATTAAGTCGACAGCCTCACTAACCTTGGTAGTATTATTAGTAAAGATGGTGGGAGCAGTGAAGATGTTAAAAGTAGAATAGCCAAGGCTCAAGGTGTTTTTTCAAAGTTGACAAAAGTTTAAAAGAATAAGAAGATAAGTCTGCAAACTAATATTAGAATGTTGGAAGCTACAGTGATGACAATGGTCAAATATGGTTCTGAAGCATGGACGCTCCGAAAAAGAGATGAAGATTTGCTATATGTTTTCCAGAGAAATTGCCTACGGATTGTTCCGGGTACCTAGCTTACTGACCGTATTTCAAACGGTATGTTGTACGAAAAGTGTGGATCTATCCCACTTTCTAGGGCTATAATGAGAGAAAGATAAAAATGGCTATTGCAGGTTCTACAGATGAAGGATGACAAATTGCCGAAGATTGTCCTTTTCGAAACAGAAAACAGGTCGTTCACGGTTGGGGTGAGAGGATCTTATAAACAAAGATTTAAGAAAAATGGGAACGTCCTGGGAGGTTGTAAAGAGGAAGGCTTTGAATAGATTGGGATGTAGGAGGAGCGTGCGTAGCTGGTTTGGCGTCGGGGGGCTTGATGCTGCGGTGAGTTGTTAGTAGTAGAAGTAGTAGTTCTACATAAATATTAGCCTCTTTTTGCTGAGCCTTTGCAATCCATTTTTTCGTATCCTAAATGGGAGATTAAAATTGTCACGAAGCTAGTAATTCTTACTCTAGAAAACGCTCAACAGCACAATTTTATTTAATGGGTATATTAATTCTTTATTATTGTAATTATGAATTGTTATAATTATTGTAATGGTAACATTTTTGTAAGATTACACCGAAGATAAATTCAAAGAACAATTGATATTCGTCGTTGGAATCGACTCCAGAGAAAAACGTCTGGTATTTTCCTTTCATTTTAGTTGTTTTTGCCCACTTCAGCTCCCCATGGGCGCTGAAGTGGGCACGTAGTGTACCAAAAAGCCACCAAAATGACTTCATTTTTATGACTTGGGTTGACGGATCCAGTAAAAAAGAATAATGTTCTAACAAAATAGGTTTTAGCCATTTTTACTTTAGCTATTATTGGGTTTACTCAGGTCTGAGCCATTCAGGGGCTAAACCCGAGTGGGAAGAACTACTGGCGGGAGCAGGATACCAAGAAGACCTGAAACTCCTTGTCAATGCCGTAGGTGCATCTGAAGGCACAGAAGGATCTAAGATCTAAGACAAATATCTGAAAACTATTTTTGACGCAGAAACTGCCGAGACACATACTTTTTTTAATCGATTAGCCCATATCAACTGGATAAGGCACCCAATATTTCCACAATATCCCTTGCAGTGAAAGGATATACGACTTAAAATTAATTTGACAATATATTTGGGATAAATCATTCATAACCGATGGATCGGATATCAAGTCTTTTTATGACAACTTTATACTCGTAGTTACCTTGAAGGGGTCTGACTGACAGCTACAGTTATATTAGTAGCAGTATTAGTAAGAAATGTGGGTAAACAGGAGGTATAAAGAGCGGGTTCTACAACATTATTATCATTAATGATCACCAATTAGTTGCCTTTACCTACAAGTGAAATTGCCAGATGAGAATTAATCTAGCCAGAAGATTATTTATAATAAATTAAATGGGGGCAACCACATTTTAGTCGCTCTAACAATTTAGTAATGCAAAATTGCCTAAAATATGTTGTTATCTATTGTCTTGGAACGAAAAACAACAACGAATGATTAATTACGATTAATGATAATTGAATTTTGAAACATACCCAAAAACTAAAACAGACAAAGCGTAGGGACTTTTTTCGCAGTTTGAGATAAACATTTGGAAGAATAGCAGGCAAGTATTAAAATTAAGATTAACACATTAGAAGTCAGGTAATGACAGCTTTGAAGTAGCTTATGACAGTAGCTTAAGAATGACAGCCTAGAAGTAGGTAATGACAGCTTTGACTGTAGTAGTTAAACATGAGCACGAGCAACAAAAGGCTGCATATTTTTAAGAAATACAATTTTTTCATACTTTTTTATATTCGTTCAAACGACTGTATATCAAACTAAAAGCAGGGCAAAATGAAGTCAGATTCATCTAGGCTGTTTTATAGTTTATTCAAATCGCCCTACAACATTAATAATAATCCAACAAAGAAAAAAGAGCTGTCCATGCGGTAAAAAACACTTAATTAACACAACTTGAAAAAGACAACAAAAGAAAGAAAAAAAAGTCTCTATTGCAGTTCAGATTCAATAGCTAATGATAAATGCACATTAAAATAAACTATAAATCTTCAAGAATCCTCAATGAATCTTCAAAATTTTAAGTGAATAAATCTTAAAAGCTGTATTTTTAAATATAAAACTCATATTTTGCACATGATTGCACAATAAAAAGAAGGTTGAGATGACCTGGTCACAGTTTAGGACAGCCAAACATAACTGGCAGCGAAAAGGATTTTTATTGCTACCCAGTTAGAGACAAAGAAAAAATACGGTGTGTCCTCGATTCAGGTGGGTAGAGGACACCGTAGAGATATATAAACAGTACGATCATTCCCTATCTGAACCATTAGACAAAGCTGGACCGAAATGCAGCTGCTCCGGAGAACATACAAACAAGAAGAAGCATAGGGGACATTAGATTTTCCATGGGTAGGCACGTGTGTGCCAAAGGTATTCACAGCATGTAGAACAGGAAATAAAATAAGAGGAACCGAGCGTCTAGGGGATAAGGAAGAATGCAATACGTTGAAGAGATAAAAAAAGAAAAGGAAAACAATTGGTATGGCTGTAATAATGCAAAAGGTAAAGAAAACATTGGTTTGAGAATGGGAAGAAAACCAAAGAACGAATTTACAAGAATAATCAAGGTTAAAATAAGTTTTATTTGAACATTGCCATAACGTGATGACCTTTAGTTAGAGAATTTGGCGTTTCGCATTATTATTTCAGTTCCATAGTTTTATCAATGTTTTTCAAGGGAATTCATGTGGTCGGCATGAATGCAGACTTATAGCTAGAGAGAGAAAAGAGAGAAAAAAGGGTTTTATTAAAAGAAATAAAACACATTAACAGCAAAACCCGAAGTTTATAAAATTTGTATGGGTAGACATCACCCTTTACAAAACCCTACATACACAACTACTACCAGCCATCCTTACCTCCCCTCCCAAAAACAAAATACAAAAAATTGATTAAATTAAATTTAGCCACTTCCTTTTTCTTAGGACAATTTTCTTAGAAAGCGAAGCTAATTATGTCAAGACAGCTATACAATTCTACGTCAATACAATTCTGAAACATTTCAAGTTTTTTTCCAAACTTGGGCGTAATCAGAAACTGCAAAGATAATGAAAAGAATCGTGAGGGTTAACTTAACGAGTCATAAAAATTGCTTTCAGATGAGAAGTTTTACGTAATTTGCAAATTCATGGCAGAATATTTACAACAATATTTATAACAAGAATTACTTTATATTCTTGCTATAATACAAATGCAATTTTTTAGATGTCCTTCAGTTTTCTGAAAACTCACTAAGAATTCCAAGAAAAACAGTTCTTAACAGACGCTTGGCGTTCTTCTCAATAAGGCAATGCTACCAGTTATTAGAAGAAAAACGGAAATCCTTTATTAAATTTCGAAGGACATTTTTATGGCCCAGAAAAAGAGCATAAAAGAGGAGGTATTCAATGGAAAATTTTTTTTTGGCAAGGAGATAAAATTTTTGACACTCCATGGGGATTGTCGTGAAACGTAATAGATAATCTGTGCTAAAACTATTAGGTTGCCCCTTTGTGGAAAAACATTTGTGTGGCAAATTTCAAATAGTCCCGCCAATTCGTGGATCCGTCTCCCACTATTTATGAAATTCCAGTTATTACCCTGTTGGGGCGTTGGTTAGAAGTTAGCACTAGAAATTTCCGTATTTGCTAAAGTTTAATCCGAACCCCCTTTTTAGAAATCTTGGATAGGCACTCAGTTAAGTCATACCTGTGAGATAGGACAGTAGCGAACCACATCGCCTGCTCACTTTATTTTTTTCTACTTTCGCAATCATGAATAATACAAATTCGCACCACTATTCAGAGTTGCTCGAGCTAACGCGAAATATACACTGGATCGTTTAACCCAAGTTTACAAAGAAAATGGGAAGAGCTTTTATACGCGCCGATACTGTAGCAGACAAATATTTTTTAATATGATCGTACTGGTTAAATTTATCTGCAGAGGTAAAGGATATAAGAAGAAATTTAAAGAAAATAAGAAGTTGATGAAAAGGAAAAAGAAGGAAGCTCTGAATAATGTACTTTGAAGGAGAATTGTGGGCTGCTGTGTTCGTCTCCAGTATTTTGGTGCTGCAAAAGTACTAACTAATAATTTTATAAGATCTTAATAATTTCCTGCTGAAATATATCTGAAAATTTGTAAGAAAGCTTCACCAAACGGTTACTTGACATATGGAAGGAGTTCAAACAATTTCAAAAGATGACAATTGCCAAAAGCAGCAGCACATCCAAATTCTACTGGCACCATAAATCCTGATCAAAAAAGAAGCAGAAGAGGAAGTCGATATTCATGAAATACGAACAAAAATATATCAGTTTGAAACAGAATTAAAGCGTATGAAATCAGAGCACAAGAGCAATAACAACTATTTTTTTTACTGCAAGGTAAACTTAATGTGAAAACTAACATCGCCATCTATTATCGTGTTAATATATCTTCGTGCTCACAACTACCCTGTGCATTTATGATCTTTGTCATTAGGAAAGACCAAATAAATAATTATAAAAAAAATATGAGACACCATACCATATAAACCATAGAAGCAGTGTTGTCTTTCTCAGGCTTTTTAGAAATAGGTCTGAAATTGCCCCTCTTTTCTCGGATGTAAAGAAATCGTCTTGAACAAGCCGCCCAGGGATCATACTTTGGCCATTTGCCTGTGCTACTCTTTTTAAACAAGAGACGGCGGCATCTGTTCTTCCTTGCAATACATGAAACTTGGAACTTTCTGGTAAATTCTTGAAGGAAAAGAGGAAAAAGAATAAACACAATTATTCAAAAACAATCAAAGAACCTAGACGCATACTTTAGAAGTTTTAATATATGTTAATATGGAATTTACACTTTACAGTATCCAATAGAAATAATCAAAGGAACACATCAATGTTCCTTTCGTATCTTATATAATGGCATGTATTTGCATTTTTAGAAACTTAAATTCACAAAACATATTCAAGAGAACAGATTTCCACCCCCTAAATCAACTTTTAATTAACTGAATTAATCCGAAATGAAAATCAACAGTGTTTGAAAATTTCAATTTTTATCCTAAATTAAACTAGAGCCCAATATCTAGGTTCAAGGTTCTTTATTATAATAGCAATAAATTACAGAATTCTGTACATTTTTTCGTTGGCAGGGAGCAGAGATCGTATACCAAAATATATCTAAATTATATTCTTTATCTAATTGTAGGTATATCGTTATTAAAGTCGAAACGATCAGAACATTTTATATAATAAGACAAACTTAAGTCGAACCCATATTCATATAAATGAAACCTAAAACGAAAAGGCACTAAAACAGACACACTCAAACTAAGAACAAACAGAAATACCTCTAAAGGCTAAAGTGTCATTTGTAGAGCTATTCCTGCTAATTTCAGATTTTAATATTTCTTTTTACTTTTCTCAACAAACTTTTTCAAAAAGCGATTTGTTTTTTAATTTGATTTCGATTGCTTTTTCAGTTGACCAGCATTTATCACAAGCTAAGTGAAGGGACATTTGCGAAGTATTTTCAACTGCATTTATTTAAGAAAAAAAATATTGGACTTGAATTCAACTTTTATGCAAATTTAAAAATATGCAACCGGAGTTCCCAATCACTAACGGTTCTATGTTATAATCTTGCAGTCAGCATCTCTCAAAATCTATGATTTCTATACTCACAACAAAATTATAGTTCATTAACCAAAGCAGAAAAAATAACTGGTCAGAAAATGGTATTATATGTTGAACCTGTTCGGAAATAGCGCACTTAATGTGTTTTTTTTTTTGGGGGGGGGGGCTCCTTTATTGGTATATCAGCCTCAGGTTTGTATTAAACAATCTCAGGGATTCCTTAAATATTAACTTTAGCGACATCAAACACTATTTGTGACGTATGCACTTTATGTGTCTTGATTTACGATTCTATATTGCAATACACGTCTTAGATCTGTAACTAAAAACCCCCGGAATCCATAAATACCAGCGTTGGTAAAAATAAAAAACCTATTTGTGAAACATACACTAGATATGCTTTGATCTTTGGCTTCAATATTGCAATAGATAGATAAATAGATAGATAGATAGATAGATATTAATTGCTACAAAAGCCTCTGCGGGTCATGAAAAAAAAAAACACTTATGGACATAGTAAAACCGTACATAACAATAAAGATACCGTAAAATAATAATAACATAGCTATAACAGCAGCAATAACAAAAAAGTACACATAATAAGACACAAAGCACCTTAATAACACAACTAAATAACACACAATACTCGCAAACACAATAATAATAATGAACCTCATAATATTAGCCTCCGATTTGAAATCAAAACCCCAAACATCCTTATATTCCACTTTTAGTGAAAATCCATGATAATTTGTTAAACATTTAGTTAATTTTTATTGATGTTGAACTTCTAGGTTGCAATAGTGGCTTCAGGATTATATTCGACAAGCTCAGAAACCCTTAAATAGAAATTACACATTATTTATGACACACACTTAGTTGGTTTTGATTTAGGACAGTCTTTCAGCAGTTGCGGCCAAAGGGTATTGGACACGGAACCAATACGTATTTAACCAAAGAGGATAAGATATGGATCGTAAGTACTGTCCAACAAAGGGGTTCTCAGACACATAGCAAAATCGAAACTCAAACGCCATAAAATTCCTTTTTTTTTCTTCTTTTTTTTCCGGAGGGCAACTAGAACCTCCCCCCCCCCAAGCCCTTTTTTTCCCAAATGAATCCGATAAAAATTTTGAGATAGTCATTTTGTTAAAAATTGTTCAAAAATCTTATAACAAAAACTTCGGTGTCGACACAACCCCCCAGGGTCCGGGGGCAGGAGTTGTAAGTTATAAGTTATGCCCTGGGGGCATATATGGTTCTTAAGGAAGGAATGGTCGTATAAACTTCAAAGAGGGCTCATTGGATTGGAAATTGAAATTTCTAGTTCACTTTTTAAGAGTCAAAAGAGATTGGAGGGTAACTTCCCCCCCCCCTCCACGTCCTTTTATCCTTAAACCCATCCTATAAGAGCTTTGAGATATCCATTTTTTTTTTTAATAGTTCTAAGATCATATAATGAAAACTCCGGGGTCGATATAACCCCCCAGGGCCCGAGGGCAGGCGTTGTAAGTTATGGCCTGGGGGCATGTAGGGTTCTTATAGAAGAGATTCTAGTAGAATAATTCAGAGAGGGCTCATTTGATTGGAAATTGAAAGCCATTTTGTTACAAATAGTTCAAAAGTCAGATAAAGAAAACTCAGGTGTCGACACAAACCACCAGGGCCCAGGGGCAGGCGTTCTGAGTTATGACCTGAGGGCATGTATAGTTCTTATAAAAGGGATGCTCGTATAAATTTCATAGAGGGCTCATTTGATTGAAAATTGATAGTTCTAGTTCACTTTTTAAAAGTCAAGAGATCGGAGGGCAACTAGCCCTCCATAACGCCATAGGGGTATTTATGGTTCTTTTGAAAGGGATGCTCGCAAAAACTTCAGAGAGGGATTTGATTGGAAATTGAAAGTTCTAGTTCAGTTTTCAAGAGTCAAAAGATATTGGAGGGCAACCAGCCCCCCCCCCCCCCACACACCCTTTTTTCCCCAAATCCCTCCGATAAAAACTTTGAGATGGCAATTTCGTTAAAATTAGTTCAAAGGTCAGATAAGAAAAACTCTTGTGTTGATGCATCCCCCCAGGTCCCGGGGGCAGGCTTTGTAAGTAACGCTCTGGGGGGCATATATGGTTCTTATGGAAGGGATGCTCGTATAAACTTCGGAGAGGGCTCATTTGTTTGGAAATTGAAAGGTTTCATTTTTGAGAGTTAAAAGAGATCAGAGGGCAACTACTCCCTCCCCCCACGACCTATTTTCCTCAAACCCATCCGATAAGAACTTTGAGTGAGCCATTTTTTAAAATCGTTCAAAGATCATATAGCGAAAACTCCGGGGTCGACATAATCTTTCAGGGCCCGGGGTAAGCGTTTGAAGTTATGCCCGGGGGGCATATATACCTGTTATGGAAGGGATGCTCGTATAAACTTCAGAGAGGGCTCATTTGAATGGAAATTGAAAGTTCTAGTTCAATTTTTAAGAGTCAAAACAGATAAGAGGGCAACTAGCCCCGCCCCCACGCCCTTTTTCCCCCAAACCCATCCAATGAAAATTTTGAGATAACCATTTTTGTTAATAGTTCAAAGGTCAGATAACAAGACTCAGGTGTCGAAACAACCCCCAAGGGCCCGGGGAGCAGGCGTTGTAAGCTATGTCCTGGGGCTGTATATAGTTCTTATGAAAGAGATGTTCATATAAACTTTAGTGAGGGCTCATTTGATTGGAAATTAAAAGTTCTAGTTCACTTTCTCAGAGTCAAAAGAGATCGGAGGGCAACTAGCCACTCCCCCTCCACACGTTTTTCTTCCCCAAGCCCATCCGATAAAATTTTTGTGGTGACCTTTTTTTACAAGTAGTTCAAAAACTAGATATTAAAACTCCGGGGTCGACACAATCCCGTAGGGGCCCGGGGACAGGCGTTGTAAATTATGCCCTGGGGGCATATATGGTTCTCATAGAAGGGATGCTCGTATAAACTTCAAAGAGGGCTCATTTGACTGAAAATGGAAAGTTCCAGTTCGCTTTTAAAGCGTCAAAAGAGATCAAAGGGCAACTAGCCCCCCCCCCCTCCCAAACAACCTTTTTTCACCGAACCCATCCGATAAAATTTTGAGATAGCAATTTTGTTCAAAATAGTTCATACATCACATAATAAAAACTCCGAGGTTGACACAAACCCATTTTTTTTACTTTGAAATTGTTACTTTGATACTGGTTTTAATACTTCGATGAACATTATGATTTTGAAAAACAAAAGTTTGATTTTGAAATAAGGGATTTTTAAAAACTTGAAACTTTTTACAATCAAAAACAAATTTAAATCAATTAAAAAAAACTTCTCGAAAAAGAAGTTATTCAGAGAAAAGTAAAGGCCATTTTAAACTTAAGATCAGCAGATACAAATACCTCTTAAAACTCAAACTCAAAATGACCAGATATTACTATTAAAGGATAAATGAAACCCAAAACAAATAGAAATTAAATAAACAATCATAGCAAAAAAACATATAAGCAGTAATATAAATGAATAAATAAATCTTAAAACGAGTAAAGCTTAAGTTGAACATGCAAATCAAGCTTAAAACGAAAAAAAATATTTTGCTATTGAAGTATACATGAAACCCAAAACCAACAGAAATTAAATAAACAATCAATGCAAATAAACATACAATAGATACTAATGTAAATGAATAAATGAATCTTAAAACGAGTGAAATTTAAATTGAATATGCAAATCAAGCTTGAAACGAACAAAAATCACTACAAAAAAGAGTTTGGGTATCGCCTCCTTCTCTCACTGTAAAATTCTAAAACCTACTGCGTCATTGGCGCTTTACTGAAAACTATATGTGTCTTGAAAAGTCTTGAAAAGTATAAACAAAATCAAATTGAATATTTGATATATAATGATATTAATTGTTGAAAAATCTTATTTCACTGTAGTTTTACTTTCATTTTCAATGCTGTAAGAACTGGGAAAGGAAATATTTGTAATATAATTCGTTTTCAGGTTTTTACAGGCTTTAGGTTTTTACAGTTAAATAGGGGGCAGTATCCAAACTCTTGTTTGTAGTGAAACTATATTCGTCTTGAACAATTTTAGAAAGAACTAATAAAATGAAACTGAACATTTGATGTATAATGATATAAATTGCTGAAAACTCATTAGTCCAAAATTTTACTGTAATTTTAATGTTTATATTCAATATTAAGTACAAAAGAAAATATTTGTAATACAATTCGTTTTCTGTAAAGCCCCAATGACGCAGTAGGTTATGGACTTTTACAGTCAGAGAAGGAGGCAATACCCAAACTCTTGTTTGTAGTGATTTTTTTTGTCTCAAACTTGATTTGAATATTAAGTTTAAGGTTCCATCGTTTTAAAACTTATTTGTTTACTTGCAACAGTATCTATTGTTTATATGTTTACACTGATTCCTTATCTAATTTATTCTTGTCATGTATTTCATTTATACTTCAATAACAAAATATTTTTTTTGATTTAAGGTTGATTTACATACTGAATTTAAGAATTAGCCTACTCGCTTAAAGATTCGTTTATTCATTTACATTATTGCTTGTTGTATGTTTTTTTGCTATGATTGTTTATTTAATTCCTATTCGTTTTGGGTTTCATTTATCCTTTAATAGTAATATCTGGTCATTTTGAGTTTGAATTTTAACAGGTATTTGTATCTGCTGATCTTAAGTTTAAAATGGCCTTTATTTTTCTTTGAAATACTTCTTCTTCGAAAGTTTTTTTATAATTAATTACATAAAGGTCTATTAATTTTTTAAGAAGTTTACAAAAGGAGTTAGTTATTTACTCCGTATTTACATCAATTCACATAAGTAGTTATTACTACTCTGAACAATTATTATCCCTACAATACATTCCAAACTATATCACAATAGCAAAAAAACAGCTCTGTTTCAACAGGCAACAATTTTTTCTGCTATGCTATTGTTAATCAAATGCACATCACAAAGCAAAATTTTATTAACTCATGTTTTTTTTATTAAATAGGATATCATTAACTAGGAGCCATCAATAAGACTAATAAACAACTGTTTAAGGCCCATTCACAGTGAGATTTTACTAGTACCAAGATTCAGCTAGCGCTAATTTGAGCCAATCCGAATTTTTAAGCTAATCAAAAAATTATGTAAATCTTATAGGCTAAAATTAGCGCGAACTAAATATCGGCATTAGCAAAATCGCATTGTGAGTGGGCCTTTAGGAAAATGAAACCTATAAATAAAAAGCTGTGAAATCAGTCCACCTGGCTCTTTCAATATAGTATTCAGAAATTTGACGTTAATGATATCAGCAGTCAAATCTTCTGGTGTCAAACCCATAAATAAATCCTAAGAATAAAAGTTAAAAATCTCACAAACACCCTGGAAATCCCAAAAAAGGGTACAGATTTATGCCTACTATAAAACCGTAATAAAGGGCTATTCCAATAACAAGAATATTCTTCATTGCTACCACGGTAATATTAAGATGGTCAATCAGTTAGAATTAGACTGCTGAAAATCTATTGTAACAACAAACTCCAAGAACAAGTGTCAAGCAGTGATGCACTTAGTCCTTTAACATATGTGCAGCCTATGCAGCCTATGCAAAACAAACAGTTTTAATGGACCCTAATTGTAAACGGCATTGCATAACTCTTGACTGAATATCTACTTTGTTTTTTTTCCTTTTAGATTCCTCCACTCACTATTACTTTGTCATTTTTTAAAGCGAAATGAAACAAACTAAGTTTAAAATTCGGATTTCTTCAAACGAAAGTGAAAAGGAATGTTAGGGCGAACTGAAACCAAAATAGGAGACTGTGCCGTCATCTATCCGTCACTAAAAATATTGCTATTTTAAAATCATCCAAGGGTTAGGGTCAACTCCTGTTAACCCCCCCCCCCTCCCCAGTAATGTATGGATCGATTTAGTTAACATTTGAAGAGATGAACATCTGCTCCAATATGATTTTCCAATATCCAAGCTTCCTTGCTTAGCGTTTCTGGGGGGTCTAACATTTATGTGTTATTATGCGTATTTATAAATTTATCAAAAAGACGATCTAATCTAGCGTGCTTCCGGAATAAAAAAAAGCTTGAAACGTTACCAAAAACTCTAGGTGACAGACGTCATTAACCTGGTAGGGGTCGGTAACCTGTATAGATTGGGGTAGGGGGTAGGCACTTGAATTTCAAACTACAGCAGATTATTTAATAATGCGAATGCTCCTACGTTACCTGTAACATACACAAACTATTAATGCTTACGCTGGTAAAACAGGCGAATAAAAGAACAGGAAGAATTGATATTCCAAGAAGCCAGCGCCACCCAAACAAGGGCATGATAACCATTGCTAGCAGCAACTCAACACAGGCGCCAAGCGTCCAGAAGCACTGAAATAAATTGAAAAAAAAAAAGAATATTACAAAGTTAAAAAGGGTAGACAATATCACATCTATCAAAATGTGGGTAAAAAATCGCACATTAAAAACGATAAGACGACACCAATACCACACAACATCAAATCGACACAGCACACATCATCCTTTCGCTAAACACAAAGAGTCCTGGAAACAAAGAGTAAATTTATAACAGTCGAATCCAACCAACATTTCTCGTTGAGAAATTAATCTGTTCCTTTTATATAGGATGATTTTTGCTCTTTTATACGTAATCACCTTTACTTGTATACAAAAAAAAATTAATTTTCATATTTTGCTTCTGAGGAGTTTTTTTATCTTAAGTCGTGTATTTAAATGCAAACATAAATACAGATCTTATTTAAGAAAACTACTACTACTACTAACAACAACTCACCGCAGCACCAAGCCGCCTGAGGCCAACACAGCTACGCACGCTCCTGTCCGTCCCAATCTATTTAGAATAAACTAGTTTGAATATATACATTCCTATGTAGTAAAATCCAAGCAAGAAAGACAGAGCCCCTCCCCCTCCCCCCCCCCAAAAAAAAATGAAGAGTTCTACGATTTTTCTTAATATATCTTCTAATTTTCATGTAGATTTACTGTTTGTGTGATTTTCCGAATTTGAATACCCCCTTCCAAAAGAAAAATACGGCTCTCCGATATAAATTCATGCGTTCCTCTCTTGGAACTTAGATCTACCTCTGCCTCCAGAAGCACCAAAGACATCAAGAAGGAGCGGCCAATCCTTCCAATGGTTTACTGCTGCCAGAACGTCCTCCCACGAAGATTGGATTGACGTGTGCAGGTTATGCAAGTCAATTTTGTATATTCGTCGCAGGGTGTTTCCGGGTCTGCGTGGTTGATCCAGTTTTGTTGTCGCCATACATTTTGTTTTCTTGGAATTTATTTTCAGACCAATTTTGCTTCCTTTCTCTATCACCTGCTCTAGATCTTGAAGTCGTTGCTTGTATAATTCTATGACAGAAATTTTGTCGGCAAAGTTCATCTTACTGAGATGCAGTTTCGAATTCAACTGGATGCCGTCTGTGCTGGTGTCTCGTAGTGCAAAATCAATGACGGTTACAAAGAGTAGGGACGACAGGACGCAACCTTGTTTAACCCCTGACACGATACGGAAGGAATGTGTTTGGCCATCTGGTGTCTTTCTCACTATCTTTATAGAGCGCAACAATCAGCGACACTATCTTTCCAAAAAGTCCCGTAGTAAGATCTTCCATAGACTCGGGCGATCAATTAAGTCAACTACCTTCTCATTTGATTCAGTTAATATCAAGCGCACCAGCCTGCTATTAACTAAAAATTTAGAAATCTTACTCAAGCCTCCTTTTAATGACGAAGTTAAGCACATTACTGCATACTAGTTTAAGCTTCTTCTTGGGGAGTAAAATAATTTCCTAGAAGAGGTGGTTTAATGCCCTAAAAAACATTTTTGGAGCCAAATCATTGTAATCCCCCCAAAAAGGAGAAATTCCTTCACAAAGTTTGCATTCGTCGGGGTCAGTTCTTCTTCTTGGTCCTCTCAACTTATAGATTCGGTTAAATAGTATTTTAAACCATTTTCCAGATTTTCAACAACCATTTTCAAATTATGCTTTGGAACCTGTCCCAATCCCTTGACTCCATCATTTGGGTCTGATGAGCTATGACTCTTCATGATTTGAGAATTTGTCGTCCCTTCATCAAATTTAACCTTCTCCATTCTTCCCATACTGAAGGTAACCAAATTGACAGTTGAAACAACAATTAATTGTCAAATCCGTTTAAAAATCAATTGAATCCCATGTGGTCTTAGCTGCTTCATTCTCTTAGTATTAATAAAGGTGCGGCTAAACACCTAATTTACATCAGGAAAATTGTTCAAAGACTGAATTTTCAGCATCAGGTTTAAGCCACCACTATTAAGATGCTATCAGCGTAAGTGTATGAATTGAACCAAAACGATATTCAAGAATAGTGGGAGGTGTCATGTAACCTGACCGCTCCAACCTGATCATAGAATCAACCTATGAAGGGGCATCACCTCCAGTACGGAAGATAGGTAAAATGAATTTCGGCTCCGTTACCCACCCAAAGAAAGCACTTGCCTTTGGATCTGTTGACCTTTGTTGCGCCAACCACACATGTAGTCATCCCAAAGAATGAGGATCAAATCAAAACCTCTCTGCCTCTACAAACGGATCAAACGGACAAACGGATTTTAGAACTGTGGTCCGATACAGGATTGGTCAGTTTCAATACATCGAAGACAAAAGTGCTGACCATCTCGCGATCAAAAGTGCCACGCATACACCCCATCTTCATGAACGAAGTTATAAAAAAACAGTCAATGAGCTTCATCTCTTCGGAATACACTTGTCCACAGATCTCTCTTGGGACACCCACCTCGATCAGGTGTGAACCTCCTGCACAAGAAAGCAGGGGATCCCCTTTCGCTGCAAAAACCTTCTACCAATCAGCTCGATCATTCCACTTTACAAGTCTTGCATCAGACCCATCGACGAGTATGGAAGCCCTATGAATGCTGGTGCTCCGAAGACGTTGTTGGCACCACTCCAAAAGATTCAAAGTAGGGCTAATGGGGCAGGTTTAGTCGTTCCCAACGACTCTCTCATTTCTGATAGTAATAGGTTTGATATAGCGTCGATGGAAGTTTTCTACAAGTACACGAAATTTACTTCCTTCTCTAGAGCTTTCTGGCATTGTGTCGCCAACTGTCAAACCAAAAAGATAAACACGAAGGCACACAGCTCGGTCCAATTATCTTGAGGTTGACAAGCCGAGAACAGAGTACTTGAAGAACAGTTTCATTCGAAGCTACGCTTCGGTCTGCAATGATGGGGAAGTCATCCCTAAAAGTTTCTCCGTTGATCCTTTCAAAAGAATATTCAATAGTCATCTAGAAACTCGACACTACCTGAAAATTAGATATTTAATTATGCCTTGCGCCACAAATTTAGTAATAAAAAAGAAGCTAGAGTGCTAAAAACTGCCTTATCATTGCGTAGAAAACCAAAGGACGCAACTGTTATTTTTATAATTTTACAGGAGAGTGAAAATGGAATTTCTAAGGTTTCTGCGCGATTTTTTTGTTCGATATATTTTTCCTCGAGCATAAAAAAAATCTTATTTAAGTCTTGAATCTCTAAGGTTTCAGCGCGACTTGTTTTTTTATGTGTTATATATATATATATATATATATATATATATATATATATATATATATATATATATATATACATATATATATATATGTATATATATATATATATATATATATATATATATATATATATATATATATATATATATATATATATATAGTATATATGTATATGTATATATATATATATATATATATATATATATATATATATGAGTATGTATATATATATATATATATATATATATATATATATATATATATATATATATATACAATGACTTACATTTATTGATGACGTCTTTGCATGGATTTGGACATTTCTATTTGGTTGATGGTTCGGTTATACTGTTTAGTGGTATATATATATGTGTGTGTATATATATGTGTGTGTGTGTGTGTGTGTGTGTGTGTGTGTGTGTGTGTGTGTGTGTGTGTATATATATATATATATATATATATATATATATATATATATATATATATATATATATATACAATGACTTACATTTATTGATGAAGACTTGGCATGGATTTGGACATTTCTATTTGGTTGATGGTTCGGTTATACTCTTTGGTCCTAGGTAGTTGGATAGATGAGTAAGGTCAAAACCTCGTTCAAGTGCACATTTATCTCAATTGCTGGATTAGGACGACAGTCTTTTTCTTCTTCTTCTCTCTAGAGAAGAGAGAATATATATATATATATATATATATATATATATATATATATATATATATATATATATATATATATATATATATATATATATATATTTTTTTATATATATATATATATATATATATATATATATATATATATATATATATATATATATATATATATATAAAGGGGCCCAGTAGATACACCAGGGGCACCACAAATTCTCAAGAGTGCAAAAGCTTTGGTCTGAATAAAACTTAATGTTGTTATCTAAAAAACGAGATATTAAAAGTAAGTATATTCTGAGGCAGAAAGTACCTTAAGAAGAGCCTCCTTCAAGGTATGGCATGATGTCATTTGGGTAGAGTATCGTTTGTCAGTTCATTTGTCAGTTCGTTCATAATTTGAACTTACTTCAAATTGTTTTGAATACATTTTGAGGTTCATTATGGCCCCAGCAACACCATTTTTGCGCTATACTGTAAAATATGAACTTTGGTATTTGTTCCTAATGGCACAGATGGGTGGTAAACATCACCAACAATATGAAAAATCAAGTGTATTAGACACAGCATGCAACATTCGTCAAAATAAAGAATCCCCTGTTTGAACGACAAACCAAACACAACTTCTCATTGTAAAAAGCAAATTATATCATTTTGACGATCATACAGAAATAATATCAAAAGTTAATTTTACTTACATCTAGCAGTATAACACATTTGTTCCGATGTTTTACAGGCAGGTACTCAGCAAAAAGGGTTACTCTGAAAAGACGTATATATTCACAAGAGGGATGAAAAAGAATTAGAACAAAGCCCCAAACCCAAAAGATAACCGAACCTAAAATGCAAAGACCAACAAGAACACCTGAATCCAAAGAGTTATATTTTTCAGAAAACCAAAAACAAGACGTTCCAGAAATGATTCGGGTGCAATGAATATTACACAAAATTGACGACGTAGTAAATTACGATTGATTTTGATACAATGGTAAACAAATCTAATAGCAAAAAGCACCTTGACAAATTAACTTTAAGAGGTTGACAGCAGTATGCACAGTATATGTATATATATATATATATATATATATATATATATATATATATATATATATATATATATATATATATATATATATATATATATATATATATATATATATATATATATATATATATATATATATATATATATAGCACCAATCTAGGTGGTACTATCAATAATGCATATGACAAATTTTAAATAAATTTAGTTAAAAAGCAGAATCAGTCAAAGAGTATGGGAAACATAAAAATACATTTTTGCAAGTGAAAATTTTAGGAAAAGTAAGTAAGTGATATCAGTGAAATTGGTGTGTAGATTATATCTAACATATTACCTGTGTTTAACTGTTTGTTTAGTTTCCTTTTTACTTATTTAGCCTCCAGAATTACCTCAACCAACTTTCTTTTATGAGCTTGTTGTACTTAAGGCAGTAAGTATTTGTTATAAAAATCCGGCCAAAATAGTTATCAATAATTTAACCACACATTTTAAAGTCTCTTACAGAGGCTCTGGCCTACTTTCAGGCACCAAAAGGAACTCCGAATATTAGCTTTCTTCCGATCCATAGTATGCATAGCAGCAACAAAAACTATAAACGAAGCTACCTCAGCGTAGTTTTCAATATATTAATATTGAAATATTATACTTTTTTCCAACATCTATCTCATTCATTTATTGGTGTTTTACCGGCTAGCAAAAACATGCAAAAACACAAACTATGGACCATACACATACGTTTGCTAAAACATCAATTAATGTTTTAAAAGCCAACATTCAGATAATCAATTAAATTCTTAAGACGATAGGAGGAATGGGCGTAGGTTTCAATTTTGGTGGCAGGGTTAAGGGGAAGATACACTGCAAAATTTAGATTTGGGTTGAAATCCAATGATAAATTCTAACAAGGATTCTGGAGAGTCTATACTTTACCCCCGTAAAGTATAAATGTTTAAAACCTTGCATATTGCGAGTGTGATCAAGTTTGCTAAGACAAATTATAACCCATGAGAGCGAGTAATCGGGGTAAAATACAAAACTTCGACACACTTCATTCATGGCAAAAAATGGCCATGAAAATATGTACCCCTCCCCCCCCCCCACTAAAAAAACAAAAAAAAAATATAAACACAACTAAATCTTAATTGTAAACAGAAAAAAAATAGCAGAAAGGACAAATAATAATCACTAGTGTGGATCACAAGTGACTCTTTATGTACATTTAGGTAAAGCAAAACACTTTTGTTTCAATGCAAACGCCAGTCTGTCGGACGAAAGGCAAAAAAACGTAGCGTACACTGTCTTGTGATGATCAGAAGGCTACTGAATCTAACTATATAGTAAAACTACCTGCTTCAGGAACCTGCTCTATAACGTCGGCCGACTGTTTTCAAAGGTGAATATTACGGATAATCGCCACTTATTTGAATACATTTATTAAATAGCATCCCATTTAATTTCTTTTTCTTTCTTCAATTCCAGACAAAAAAGAGAAATATTTTGAAAGAAGTTATTTCACTGAAAACAATCTTGATAACTTACGACTGTGGAACACTTCCAATACAGAATCCGACGAGCATACGGAGGAAAATCAGCCAGAAATATGTTGGAGCAAACGAGCTTAAAAAGGCATAAACAGCAAGAAAGACGGAGGAAAGCGTGAGAACCTAAAATTATGAGACAAATTGAAGGTAAAAGCACTATTACCTTCATGCTAGGTACAGTTGAATGTGGGAATTGCGTCGGAGGGTTTCGCAAATGCTGTAATACTATAATATAAAATTACGACCCAGAAGTCTAAATGTGTTTCTCTAAACAAAAAGAAAACGTTAATAAACAATAAAGAAGCTACATATATCTCTAAAAAAATGAGACTGACTTACAAATAACGCAACAAGCATTGTCCTTATCGCTACTTTATTAATAAATAAATAAAATAAACAAAGTTAATACAAGGAAGAAATCTTGGGCAACACTCAACAGACACTCAACACATTCTAAACCAACTAATAAAGAAATGAATATGTAATTGTAAGCTGACGCAAACTACGGTAAAAGATCTCTCTCGACTAGTGTTAATGATCAAGAGAAAAAGTCTACTGTTCCCAATAAAACTATGAGATATTGAAAATACCAGGGTGCTTGTCAGAGAGGCAGGTGAATTTTACAATAAAGGTATGAATTTTAATACTCCAGGATGATATAAATTACCCTTACCCCCTCCACAAAATTGCTTTTGTTCATGTAAGATGTATATTTTATTCATAATTACGCAATAATATAGGCTTGGAAAGAGCAATGTGGCCTTATTCTACAGAACAGATGATCTTAGAAATTTGAGTGAGTGCTCAATTTATCGAAAAAGCTTTAGTGGCCTTTGTAAAGTAACAAAATTGATCGGAGGGCGTCTCCCCTTTATGTACTAGAGTGACCCCACCTAAATCAAGTCCTCAATAAATTAAGGTGAGGACCCAAAATTGGGAAATAACTTGAAGGCAAAACCACTATAAACTTTATGTCAAATACAGTTAGATATGAAAACGGTGTCGAAGGGTTTCATGTTTGCTTAAGTACTATAGTGTAAAACCGCGACTTTGAAGCTTTAAATATTTACTCCAAAGAAAAAAACCCAGCTAAAATCAGGAAGGCTTGAAGAGGGCAGAAACTCAATTCAAATGGTAACAGTTTCTTTTACATTTCTTCATAAGTATTCGTATTGCACTATACCTTAAGCATATGACGTAGCACAGAATTAAGAAACAATTTTGGAGAAAAAGTACATTTTTCTCTTGTGGATCACGACAACGTGGTTCATTCTCTACTAGGTTCTTGTCACTCTATATAAATATCATACAATATGATCATTCCCTATCTCAACCATTACACAAAGCCGGACGGAGATGCAAGTGCTCCGGATAACATTTAAACAAGTAGAAACATAAGCGACATTTAATTTTTTTCACGGGTAGACAAGTCAGATTGCTCTTGAACGCGAAACTTGGCTTCACCTTTGTAACACTAAATTTTAAAGAACCTAATTTTAAATTAATTTATTCCAATACATACATGAAAATCGGTAATTAGTAGTGCAATGTCATTATTTGATGTTTTTAGGAATTAAAAGTAGGTTTCGAAGTCTCGAGCTGATTTCAAAGGCATTTTGAGAAAGTTTCTGCGAAAATACGTGTTCCAGGGTAATATACACTGGACCGCTAATGGCAGATTAAATGGGAGGAGCTGTTTGTACGCGCCGAGGATGTAGTAGCCAAAAATTACTGAGTCATGATCTTACTGTATATTATTTATATGCAGTGGTTCTTGTAAAGAAAAAGCCGAAAGCTTTTACCTTTGTTTGATATGTAATAATATATACGATTGCGATATGTAATTATAATATATTATTGCAATTTCTGTTCATTTTGTGTTTAGATTTTAACATTTACTCCAATATCTGTTCATTTTAAGTTGTCAGCTTTTTAATTAAGTTAGTTTCTTACACTTTTGCTTCAATGTCACTCTTTTCTTTTCGTTGATTTTTGTTAAACATGGGGTTACGAAAGAAACGGTTAATCTGAATTTTAGAAAGGAGAATTATTTAAAAGAGGAGAGTTTTTTTTCTTGGAAAATTCAAATTTCTGAAGATTTTCCTTTTCTATTTAATTGGAAACTTTATTTAAGGTTCTAGTATTTCAACCCCGAGTTTAATGTATCAACATACTTTGTCTAGGAAACAACTACAAGATTATACGCGCTTAAATTTTTCTGTGAATTTCTTTAATGTTAATTTATATTTTAAAAAAAATTAAATTAAATTTCAAATTCTACAAAAAACGTGAATTCCACAATAAATTCTACAAAAACATTAAACGCCATAATCCGCATGATAAACAATAGTGCATCTTGCCTTTTTATATAAAATTCCTCGTAATCTCACGCTAAACTTTTTTTTCCTTTGAGGTTTTTCGACTTTCTTCGTTCTGTTTCTGGAAGGTGTCCCCATAAGTTTTCTGTAGCCAAGAATTTCTCCCCATATAGCAAAATTCTGGTCAGAGTTTGGGGAATTTTTATATGCTTTACCTAAGAATAATTATAAAAACAAAGTTCACAACTTTTAATGATCAACCAAAGATGAGCAAGGAACACAAAAAGAAAATTAATTAACACAAAAGTAACAAGGACTTACCACTTTCTTTCCAAATCTGGTCTCAACAAGGCTCCAAAACGGAGTACTAACTAGCATGCCAAAAAACACAAGCTGAAAGAAAAATCACTGTTAGGATATTGCTCTAATGTCAAAATTCTAAAAATAGTATAATTTGAATTAACCTTTGATAACCACAGACAGGTTGTTCAAAATTCAAGTCGATGAAGTTCATTAAGAAAAACTATACAGACGATTCATTGTTGAGTTTGGCTTTAATATAGACAGTATAGTCCTTCTTTTGAATTTGCCAACGCCCCCGTACCAAACAGGTTTTTCTGGTAGGTAAACAGGTCATTACACCTTTGTCGAGAGGAACGAGTATAACTTGATTGGTGATTAGGATTTGAATAAAAGGAATAGTTTTCTTTACAATTCATATTAGTAAGAGAATTGAATTCAAAGACAGTATTGTCTATAACTTAATTAACGTTGGTTAAACTTCCGATGGTTAAGAAAGCGTAACAGGTAATTAAAGTATTAGGAATGGGATGCTATAATTAGAATGATTTTAAGTTGAAAAATTGTGACGTAAAAATAACTCAGTTATTTGCTTGCGTGTATAGGAATTCCCATGTTATTTGCTTGCATGTATTTTGTGTTAAAATAAGTAGTTTTTGTATCTTTTAAAAGAGCTTTAATGGGTTTGAGAGACTCAGTTGCCTAATTCCGTGTGGTTTTCCTTTACTTGGTGGTCATTAAAAACGAAATTTTTGTGTTAAATAAGTAGTTTTTGTATCTTTTAAAAGAGCTTTACAGAGTTTGAGAGACTCAGATGCCTAATTCCGTGTGGTTTTTCTTTACTTGATGGTCATTAAAAAATTAAATTTCTGTGGTAGTTTTTGTATCTATTAAAAGAGATTTAAGGGGTTTGATAGACTCAGTTGCCTGATTCCGTGTGGTTTTTATTTACTTGTTGGTCATTAAAAACGAAATTTTTGTGTTAAATAAGTAGTTTTTGTATCTTTTAAAAGAGCTTTACGGGGATTGAGAGACTCAGTTGCCGGATTCCATGTGGTTTTTCTTTACTTGGTTGTCATTAAAAACGAAATTTTTGTGTTAAATAAAAAGTTTTTGTATCTTTTAAAATAGCTTTACTGGGATTGAGAGACTCAGTTGCCGGATTACGTGTGGTTTTTCTTTAATTGGTGGTCATTAAATACGAAATTTTTGTGTTAAATAAGTAGTTTTTGTATCTTTTAAAATAGCTTTACAGGGTTTGAGAGACTCAGTTGCCTAATTCCGTGTGGTTTTCCTTTACTTGGTGATCATTAAAAACGAAATTTAAGTAACTTTTAATTTTGTCTTCATGCGTTCTTTGGTACCCTCGCAGAGGTTTTGATTTTTTAATTGTAAGTTGCCGGATTCCATGTGGTGTTTAGTTACTTTGTTGTCATTAATATCGAAATTTTTGGCTTAAATTAGTAGTTTTTTTATCTTTTAAAAGAGCTTTAAGGGGATTGAGCGACTCAGTTTCCGGAGTCCGTGTGGTTTTTCTTTACTTGGTAGTCATTAAAAACGAAATTTTTGTGTTAAATAAGTAGTTTTTGGATCTTTTAAAAGAGCTTTACAGGGTTTGAGAGACTCAGTTGCCTAATTCCGCGTGGTTTTCCTTTACTTGGTGGTCATTAAAAACGAAATTTTTGTGTTAAATCAGTAGTTTTTGTATCTTTTAAAAGAGCTTTAAGGGGTTTGAGAGACTCAGTTGCCTGATTCCGTGTGGTTTTTCTTTACTTGATGGTCATTTGTTGTATCTTTTAAAAGAGCTTTACAGGGATTGAGAGAATCAGTTGCCTAATTCCGGGTGGTTTTTCTTTACTTGGTGGTCATTAAAAACGAAATTTTTGTGTTAAATCAATAGTTTTTGTATCTTTTAAAAGAGCTTTAAGGGGTTTGAGTGACTCAGTTGCCTGATTCCGTGTGGTTTTTCTTTACTTGGAGGTCATTTGTTGTATCTTGTAAAAGAGCTTTAAATGGTTTGAGAGACTCAGTTGACTAATTCCGTGTGATTTTTCTTTACTTGATGGTCATTAAAAACGAAATTTTTGTGTTAAATAAGTAGTTTTTGTATCTTTTAAAAGAGCTTTAAGGGGTTTGAGAGACTCAGTTGCCTGATTCCGTGTGGTTTTTCTTTACTTGGTGGTCATTAAAAACGAAATTTTTGTGTTAAATAAGTAGTTTTTGTATCTTTTAAAAGAGCTTTACGGGGATTGAGAGACTCAGTTGCCGGATTCCATGTGGTTTTTGTTTACTTGGTGGTCATTAAAAACCAAATTTTTGTGTTAAATAAGTAGTTTTTGTTTATTTTAAAAGAGCTTTACGGGGTTTGAGAGACTCAGTTGCCGGATTACGTGTGGTTTTTCTTCCCTTTGTGGTAATTAAAAACGAAATTTTTGTGTGAAATAAGTAGTTTTTGTATATTTTAAAAGATATTTACAGGGTTTGAGAGACTCAGTTGCCTAATTCCATGTGGTTTTTCTTTACTTGGTGGTCATTAAAAAACGAAATTTTTGTGTTAAATCAGTAGTTTTTGTATCTTTTAAGAGCTTTAAGGGGTTTGAGAGACTCAGTTGCATGATTACGTGTGTTTTTTCTTTTCTTTTTGGTCATTTTTTTTATCTTTTAAAAGAGCTTTACAGGGTTTTAGAGACTCAGTTGCCTGATTCCGTGTGGTTTTCCTTTACTTGGTGGTCATTAAAAATTAAATTTTTGTGTTAAATCAGTAGTTTTTGTATCTTTTAAAAGAGCTTTAAGGGGTTTGAGAGACTCAATTGCCTGATTCCTTGTGGTTTTTATGTAATTTGTGGTCATTTTTTGTATCTTTTAAAAGAGCTTTAGAGGGTTTGAGAGACTCAGTTGCCTAATTTCGTGTGTTTTTTCTTTACTTGATGGTCATTAAAAACGAAATTTTTTTTTTAAATAAGTAGTTTTTGTATCTTTTAAAAGAGCTTGAAGGGGTTTGAGAGACTCAGTTGCCGGTTTCCGAGTAATTTTTTTTACTTGGTGGTCATTAAAAACGAAATTTTTGTGTTAAATAAGTAGTTTTTGTATATTTTAAAAGAGCTTTAAGGGGATTGAGAGACTCAGTTTTACCTTGTCACAGTTAAATTTTCTTGATTTATCAAAGTTGATTTTGAATTTCTTTCGATGAAATGCAAGAGTTGGAATATTTCAGTAGTGTTTGGTTATGGTTTACCTTGTCACAGTTACATTTTCTTGATTTTTCAAAGTTCATTTCGAATTTCTTTCGTTGAAATGCAAGAGTTGGAATATTTCAGTAGTGTTTGGTTGTGGTTTACCTTGTCACAGTTACATTTTCTTGATTTTTCAAAGTTCATTTTGAATTTCTTTCGTTGAAATGCAAGAGTTGGAATATTTCAGTAGTGTTTGGTTGTGGTTTACCTTGTCACAGTTACATTTTCTTGATTTTTCAAAGTTCATTTTGAATTTCTTTCGTTGAAATGCAAGAGTTGGAATATTTCAGTAGTGTTTGGTTGTGGCTTACCTTGTCACAGTTACATTTTCTTGATTTTTCAAAGTTCATTTTGAATTTCTTTCGTTGAAATGCAAGAGTTGGAATATTTCAGTTGTGTTTGGTTGTGGTTTACCTTGTCAAAGTTACTTTTTCTTGATTTTTAATAGTTCATTTTTAATTTTTTTGTTTGAAATGAAAGAGTTTGAATATTTCAGTAGTGTTTGGTTGTGGTTTACCTTGTCACAGTTACATTTTCTTGATTTTTCAAAGTTCATTTTGAATTTCTTTCGTTGAAATGCAAGAGTTGGAATATTTCAGTAGTGTTTGGTTGTGGTTTACCTTGTCACAGTTACATTTTCTTGATTTTTCAAAGTTCATTTTGAATTTCTTTCGTTGAAATGCAAGAGTTGGAATATTTCAGTAGTGTTTGGTTGTGGTTTACCTTGTCACAATTACATTTTCTTGATTTTTCAAAGTTCATTTTGAATTTTTTTCATTGAAAAGTAATAGTTGGAATATTTCAGTAGTGTTTGGTTATGGGTTACCTTGTCACAGTTACATTTTCTTGATTTTTCAAAGTTCATTTTGAATTTCTTTCTTTGATATTTTCGTGTTGGACTCTTTGAGTAGTGTGTGGTTGTGGTTTCCAGTGTCACCGGTTGAGTATCTTTATTTTTAAATTTTCATTTTGTATTTCTTTCTTTGTCATGCAAGAGTTGGACTATTTCAGTAGTGTTTGGTTGTGGTTTACCTTGTCACAGTTACATTTTCTTGATTTTTCAAAGTTCATTTTGAATTTCTTTCATTGAAATGCAAGAGTTGGAATATTTCAGTAGTGTTTGGTTGTGGTTTACCTCGTCAAAGTTACATTTTCTTGATTTTTCGAAGTTCATTTTGAATTTCTTTCATTGAAATGCAAGAGTTGGAATATTTCAGTATTGTATGGTTGTGGTTTACCTTGTAACAGTTACATTTTCTTGATTTTTCAAAGTCAATTTTGAATTTCTTTCTTTGAAACGCAAGAG
The DNA here is from genome assembly GCF_049724085.1 of Artemia sp. Qi Xiang Cuo. NCBI lineage: Eukaryota > Metazoa > Arthropoda > Branchiopoda > Anostraca > Artemiidae > Artemia > Artemia sp. Qi Xiang Cuo. The sequence continues at coordinate 41,236,951 of NC_142803.1, forward strand.
TTGGAATATTTCAGTAGTGTATGGTTGTGGTTTACCTTGTCACAGTTACATTTTCTTGATTTTTCGAAGTTCATTTTGAATTTCTTTCCTTGAAATGCAAGAGTTGGAATATTTCAGTAGTGTTTGGTTGTGGTTTACCTTGTCACAGTTACATTTTCTTGATTTTTCGAAGTTCATTTTGAATTTCTTTCATTGAAATGCAAGAGTTGGAATATTTCAGTAGTGTTTGGTTGTGGTTTACCTTGCCACAGTTAAATTTTCTTGATTTTTCAAAGTTCATTTTGAATTTCTTTCGTTGAAATGCAAGAGTTGGAATATGTCAGTAGTGTATGATTGTGGTTTACCTTGTCACACTTACATTTTCTTGATTTTTCAAAGTTTATTTAGATTTACTATGATTTTAGAGTTTGAGTATTTCAGCAGTGTTTGGCTATGGTTTACCTTATCACAGTTACGTTTTCTTGATTTTTCAAAGATCATTTTGAGTTTCTATCAATGTGGTTCAAGAGTTGGATTATTTAAGTAGTGTTTGGTTGTGGTTTACCTTGTCACAATTACATTTTCTTGATTTTTCAAAGTTTATTTTGATTTTCTTTTCCTGAAATGCAGGAGTTGGAATATTTCAGTGTCACAGTTACATTTTCTTGATTTATCAAAGTTCATTTTGAATTTCTTTAATTGTCATTAAAGAGTTGGAATATTTCAGTAGTTTTTGGTTGTGGTTTACCTTGTCACAGTTACATTTTCTTGATTTTTCAAAGTTCATTTTTTTATTTCTGTCGTTGAAATTAAATATTTGTAATATTTAATTATTGTTTGTTTATGGTTTACATTGTAACAGTTACATTTTCTTTATTTTTAAAAGTTAATTTTGAATTTATTTCGTTGAAATGCAAGAGTTGGAATATTTCAGTAGTGTTTGGTTGTGGTTTACCTTGTCACAGTTACATTTTCTTGATTTTTCAAAGTTCATTTTGAATTTCTTTCATTGAAATGCAAGAGTTGGAATATTTCAGTAGTGTTTGGTTGTGGTTTACCTTGTCACAGTTACATTTTCTTGATTTTTCAAAGTTCATTTTGAATTTCTTTCGTTGAAATGCAAGAGTTGGAATATTTCAGTAGTGTTTGGTTGTGGTTTACCTTGTCACAGTTACATTTTCTTGATTTTTCAAAGTTCATTTTGAATTTCTTTCCTTGAAATGCAAGAGTTGGATTATTTCACTAGTGTTTGGTTGTGGTTTACCTTGACACAGTTACATTTTCTTGATTTTTCAAAGTTCATTATGAATTTAATTAGTAGTCTAGAAAGAGTTTGTCTATATCTGTAGTGTTTGGCTGTGGTTTACCTTGTCACAATTACATTTTCTTGATTTTTCAAAGTTCATTTTGAATTTCTTTCGTTTAAATGCAAGAGTTGAAATATTTCAGTAGTGTTTGGTTGTGGTTTACCTTGTCACAATTACATTTTCTTGATTTTTCAAAGTTCATTTTGAATTTCTTTCGTTGAAATGCAAGAGTTGGAATATTTCAGTAGTGTTTGGTTGTGGTTTACCTTGTCACAGTTACATTTTCTTGATTTTTCAAAGTTCATTCTGAATCATTCAAGAAACGTGATTAAACACGTTTTTAAACTACATGCTATTTGCATGCCTTTCCTTGGCACCTTTCCAAACGAGCGGGGATTCCCCGCTGGTTCCTACACATTGCAAAAAAGTGAGCAGTACGAAAACTCCACGTTTTCAACCAGACTGGTTTCTTAGACAACACACCCACAGAGATGACACACACACATAGAGACGAGACATGCACAGACACGACATACAAACGGAGTCATAGTGAGAGAGATATCCAAAAAGTTGGGTTGATCTAGGTTCACTTAGAGTGGCGCGCCACTCTGGCGTGCCAAGGAAAGGCATGCAAATAGCATGTAGTTTAAAAACGTGTTTTATCACGTTTCTTGAATGATTCAGAATGAACTTTGAAAAATCAAGAAAATGTAACTGTGACAAGGTAAACCACAACCAAACACTACTGAAATATTCCAACTCTTGCATTTCAACGAAAGAAATTCAAAATGAACTTTGAAAAATCAATAAAATGTAACTGTGACAAGGTAAACCACAACCAAACACTACTGAAATATTCCAACTCTTGCATTTCAACGAAAGAAATTCAAAATGAACTTCGATAAATCAAGAAAATGTAATTGTGACAAGGTAAACCACAACCAAACACTACTGAAATATTCCAACTCTTGCATTTCAACGAAAGAAATTCAAAATGAACTTTGAAAAATCAAGAAAATGTAACTGTGACAAGGTAAACCACAACCAAACACTACTGAAATATTCCAACTCTTGCATTTCAACGAAAGAAATTCAAAATGAACTTTGAAAAATCAAGAAAATGTAACTGTGACAAGGTAAACCACAACCAAACACTACTGAAATATTCCAACTCTTGCATTTCAACGAAAGAAATTCAAAATGAACTTTGAAAAATCAAGAAAATGTAACTGTGACAAGGTAAACCACAACCAAACACTACTGAAATATTCCAACTCTTGCATTTCAATGAAAGAAATTCAAAATGAACTTTGAAAAATCAAGAAAATGTAACTGTGACAAGGTAAACCACAACCAAACACTACTGAAATATTCCAACTCTTGCATTTCAACGAAAGAAATTCAAAATGAACTTTGAAAAATCAAGAAAATGTAACTGTGACAAGGTAAACCATAACCAAACACTACTGAAATATTACAAATAATTCATTTAAACGAAAGTAATTCAAAAATGAACTTTGAAAAATCAAGAAAATTTAACTGTGACAAGGTAAACCACAACCAAACACTAGTGACATATTCCAACTCTTGCATTTCAACGAAAGAAATTCAAAATGAACTTTGAAAAATCAAGAAATTGTAACTGTGACACTGAAATATTCCAACTCTTGCATTTCAGCGAAAGAAATTCAAAATGAACTTTGAAAAATCAAGAAAATGTAATTGTGACAAGGTAAACCACAACCAAACACTACTGAAATATTCCAACTCTTGCATTTCAACGAAAGAAATTCAAAATGAACTTTGAAAAATCAAGAAAATGTAACTGTGACAAGGTAAACCACAACCAAACACTACTGAAATATTCCAACTCTTGCATTTCAATGAAAGAAATTCAAAATGAACTTTGAAAAATCAAGAAAATGTAACTGTGACAAGGTAAACCACAACCAAACACTACTGAAATATTCCAACTCTTGCATTTCAATGAAAGAAATTCAAAATGAACTTTGAAAAATCAAGAAAATGTAACTGTGACAAGGTAAACCACAACCAAACACTACTGAAATATTCCAACTCTTGCATTTCAACGAAAGAAATTCAAAATGAACTTTGAAAAATCAAGAAAATGTAACTGTGACAAGGTAAACCACAACCAAACACTACTGAAATATTCCAACTCTTGCATTTCAACGAAAGAAATTCAAAATGAACTTTGAAAAATCAAGAAAATGTAACTGTGACAAGGTAAACCACAACCAAACACTACTGAAATATTCCAACTCTTGCATTTCAGCGAAAGAAATTCAAAATGAACTTTGAAAAATCAAGAAAATGTAACTGTGACAAGGTAAACCACAACCAAACACTACTGAAATATTCCAACTCTTGCATTTCAACGAAAGAAAATCACAATGAAAATTGAAAAATCAAGAAACTGTCCCGTTGACGATGAACACCATAACAAAACACTACTAAAATAGAACAACTCTTGCATTTCAATGAAAGAAATTCAAAATGAACTTAGAAAAATAAAGAAAATGTAACTGTGACAAGGTAAACCACAACCAAACACTACTGAAATATTCCAACTCTTGCATTTCAACGAAAGAAAATCAAAATGAACTTTGAAAAATCAAGAAAGTGTAATTGTGACAAGGTAAACCACAACCAAACACTACTGAAATATTCCAACTCTTGCATTTCAATGAAATAACTTCAAAATTAACTTTTAAAAATCAATAAAATTTAACTTTGAAATTGTAAACCATGACCAAACACTACTGTAATATTCCAACTCTAGCATTTCAACTAAAGAAATTCAAATGAAAATTTAAAAATCACGAAAATGTAACTGTGACAAGGTAAACCACAACCAAACACTACTGAAATATTCCAATTCTTGCATTTCAACGAAAGAAATTCAAAATGAACTTTTAAAAATCAAAAAAATGTAACTTTGACAAGGTAAACCAATAACAAACACTAATGAAATAGTACAACTCTATCATAAAAACGAAATAATTAAAAAAGAACTTTTAAAGATAAAGAAAGTGTAAAATTTAAAAGGTAAAACATAACAAAACACAGATTTAAAATTAAAAATTATTTATTTCGACGAACGAAATTCAAAATGAAATTTGAAAAATCAAGAAAATGTAACTGTGACAAGGTAAACCACAACCAAACACTACTGAAATATTCCAACTCTTGCATTTCAACGAAAGAAATTCAAAATGAACTTTGAAAAATCAAGAAAATGTAACTGTGACAAGGTAAACCACAACCAAACACTACTGAAATATTCCAACTCTTGCATTTCAACGAAAGAAATTCAAAATGAACTTTGAAAAATCAAGAAAATGTAACTGTGACAAGGTAAACCACAACCAAACACTACTGAAATATTCCAACTCTTGCATTTCAACGAAAGAAATTCAAAATGAACTTTGAAAAATCAAGAAAATGTAACTGTGACAAGGTAAAACTGAGTCTCTCAAACCCCTTAAAGCTCTTTTAAAAGATACAAAAATTTCTTATTCAACAATAAAATTTTTTTTTTAATTACCACAACGTCAAGAAAAACAAAACCTAATAAGGAAAATGAGAATCTCAAACAACTTAAATAAATATAAAAATATAAACAAAAGAATTATTTAACACAAAAATTTAGATATTAATGAACCTCAAGTAATGAAAAATCACACGGAATTAGGCAACTGAGTCTCTCAAACCCTGTAAAGCTCTTTTAAAAGATACAACAAATTACCACCAAGTAAATAAAAACCACACGGACTCAGGCGATTGAGTCTCTCAAACCCCTTAAAGCTCTTTTAAAAGATACAAAAACTACTGATTTAACGCAAAAATTTAGTTTTTAATGACCACCAAGTAAATGAAAACCACAAGTAATTAGGCAACATAGTCTCTAAAACTATTTAAATATCTTTTAAAATTTAAAAAAAATGACCACCAATTAAAGAAAAACCACACGGAATCAGGCAACTGAGTCTCTCAAACCCCTTAAAGCTCTTTTAAAAGATACAAAAACTACTGATTTAACACAAAAATTTCGTTTTTTAATGACCACCAAGTAAAGGAAAACCACATGGAATTAGGCAACTGAGTCTCTCAAACCCTGTAAAGCTATTTTAAAATATACAAAAACTACTTATTTAACACAAAAATTTCGTTTTTAATGACCACCAAGTAAAGAAAAACCACACGGAATCCGGCAACTGAGTCTCTCAATCCCCGTAAAGCTATTGTAAAAGATACAAAAACTACTTATTTAACACAAAAAATTTCGTTTTTAATGACCACCAAGTAAAGAAAAACCACATGGAATCCGGCAACTGAGTCTCTCAATCCCCGTAAAGCTCTTTTAAAAGATACAAAAACTACTTATTTAACACAAAAATTTCGTTTTTAATGACCACCAAGTAAAGAAAAACCACACGGAATCAGGCAACTGAGTCTCTCAAACCCCTTAAAGGTCTTTTAAAAGATACAAAAACTACTTATTTAACACAAAAATTTCGTTTTTAATGACCATCAAGTAAAGAAAAATCACACGGAATTAGGCAACTGAGTCTCTCAAACCATGTAAAGCTCTTTTAAAAGATACAACAAATGACCACCAAGTAAAGAAAAACCACACGGAATCAGGCAACTGATTCTCTCAAACCCCTTAAAGCTCTTTCAAAAGATACAAAAACTATTGATTTAACACAAAAATTTCGTTTTTAATGACCACCAAGTAAAGGAAAAACACACGGACTTAGGCAACTGAGTCTCTCAAACACTTTAAAGATATTTTAATAGATAAAAAAAATCACAAAACAGTACAGAAAATCAAAACTGAATCAGGCAACTGAGTCTCTCAATCCCCGTAAAGCTCTTTTAAAAGATACAAAAACTACTGATTTAACACAAAAATTTCGTTTTTAATGACCACCAAGTAAAGGAAAACCACGCGGAATTAGGCAACTGAGTCTCTCAAACCCTGTAAAGCTCTTTTAAAAGATCCAAAAACAACTTATTTAACACAAAAATTTCGTTTTTAATGACCACCAATTAAAGAAAAACCACATGTAATACAGAAACTGATTCTCTAAGTCCCATTAAAGATATTTTAAAATATAAAAAAAATTATTATTTAAAAAACAAATTTCGTTTTTAATGACCAAAAAGTAAAGAAAAACCACATGGAATCCGGCAACACACTTAAAAAATCATAAAATTTGAGAGGGTCCACCAGAACGCATGAAGACAAAGTAAAAATTTACTCACATTTCTTTTTTAATGACCACCAAGTAAAGGAAAACCACACGGAATTAGGCAACTGAGTCTCTCAAACCCTGTAAAGCTCTTTTAAAAGATACAAAAACTACTTATTTAACACAAAAATTTCGTTTTTAATGACCACCAAATAAAGAAAAACCACACGGAATCCGGCAACTGAGTCTCTCAATCCCCGTAAAGCTCTTTTAAAAGCTACAAAAACTACTTATTTAACACAAAAATTTCGTTTTTAATGACCATCAAGTAAAGAAAAACCACAAGGAATCCGGCAACTGAGTCTCTCAATCCCCGTAAAGCTCTTTTAAAAGATACAAAAACTACTTATTTAACACAAAAATTTCGTTTTTAATGACCACCTAGTAAAGAAAAACCACACGGAATCAGGCAACTGAGTCTCTCAAACCCCTTAAATCTCTTTTAATAGATATAAAAACTACTTATTTAACACAGAAATTTCGTTTTTTAATGACCATCAAGTAAAGAAAAACCACACGGAATTAGAAAACTGAGTCTATAAAACTCTTAAAATCAATATTAAAAGATAATATTACTTATCATAAAAAAGAAAAATTTTTATTTTAATGGGCATTAAGTAAATCAAAACCACACGGAATTAGGCACCTGAGCCTCTCAAAACCCTGAAAGCTCTTTTAAAAGATAAAATAAATACTTATTTAAAAAAGAATACAAGCAAGCAAATAACATGGGAATTCCTATACACGCAAGCAAATAACTGAGTTATTTTTACGTCACAATTTTTCAACTTAAAATCATTCTAATTATAGCATCCCATTCCTAATACTTTAATTACCTGTTACGCTTTCTTAACCATCGGAAGTTTAACCAACGTAAATTAAGTTATAGACAATACTGTCTTTGAATTCAATTCTCTTACTAATATGAATTGTAAAGAAAACTATTCCTTTTATTCAAATCCTAATCACCAATCAAGTTATACTCGTTCCTCTCGACAAAGGTGTAATGACCTGTTTACCTACCAGAAAAACCTGTTTGGTACGGGGGCGTTGGCAAATTCAAAAGAAGGACTATACTATAGACTATATATGATCCGGCAGAAAAATGATTTGGAAACTATTGGTAATTGTTTATGTGTGTTCAGAGTTAAAGATATCTTCGGAACGTTTTACTATAAAACTTCAGCAAATCGGGTTCTTGGTCAAACTAATTCAAATTTTGGCATTCAATGGTCAAATATTTTTTGTGACGTTTGGTTTTAATCATTTTCACAGTCAACGCAGTACTGTTAGAGACCAATGTCTTTCCCATGTATAATTTTTCGTTTGTTTCCACCCCCTCCGCAATAGGGCTAGCTTTACCCTGCCGAGCAAGAGCGTTATGTCAGGTCAAGTAAGTCAGTCCTTCGTACAGAAGCAATAACTATATAACCTGAAAGGGGGTCCATTCTATTTAAAATTGAAAACTCTGAGTCCTTTTTGATGCCCAAAAGTGATTGGAGGGCAAACAACAGCACCTACCATATCCTTTTTTATCCCCTGCACCCTTGACGCCCATGGATTAAAGTGGATTAAAAAGCATTTTAGAGAGCAATTTCACTCACAATGATCACAGTGATCACAAGTCGAAATTATTCTAATCCACAGGGAAGACGATTCCCAAATGCTCAAGTTCAAGGAACTAAAATTATAGAATTCGCCCATTCTTCACAGACACATTTTAACTAAAAGGTGGGCATGTTGCACATTGTTAAAAAATATATCTTGTAAGGAATTGAAATACGTATGATTCAAGGTGCAAGCTGCATCAGTGTTACCGCTCTAACACCCATTGTGCCCCCCTATACCCCTGATAGCACTGGACTATAATTAGGAGATAGTCATTTCCCTCAAAATAGTCGGAATCTCCAATTAATATTCCTCTTAGAACGACTTGACCGGCACAGTCCCTGGAACAATAACCTTATATTTTGCAAATTGTCCATTTTTACAAATAGGTTTTAAGAACAATGTGGGCTTTAAGAACAATGTGGGCTTCTCTTAATAGCGACCAAGAGGAGCTAAGCTTTAAAATAATTTCTGTTTCTCCCATCCAAAAGCATGGCTACATTGCTTGGTCTCAGGCAAACACAAAAAAAAACAACACCTAAATAAACGGACAAACTTGTGCTTTCCAACCGGCCAGGAGCTTACAGAACAGGAATTTAACAGTTCAAACCAAAATGGGTTACTGGATTTGAAATATTTTCGCTCAGCCCAGACATAAAGCAGTTGCCGAACCTACAATATTTTGAACGGCTCTGACCTAAAGATTTAGCGAACTTTGATGATTTTCGAATAGTTACCAGATCTAGAACATTTTCGACCATCCAGACCTAAAGGAATTACCTGCAGCAAAATATGTTTGATCTCCAAAAGAAGTTATTGAACTTGGATTTTTTTGATCAGCCCAAGCCAAAAGGAATTACCAGACTTAATATATATTTATCATTGTGATACCCTCTCTGGGCTTCCCAATCCAGACCAAAAGGCATTCCAGGACTTCAAATATTTTTGATTAAAAAAAAAGAAAGATCCGAGCGGCTTTAAACTTACAAGGCCCGTATCCTAGGCGAAACAGACCTGAAATTACCAGCCATCTTTGCGGAAAGGAAGTAAATGCACAAAATAAGCGTTTGACTTGCCATAGGGTAAAAATTACGGGCATGGTAGCCTTGGTCGACGCATAACAAATTTTGTTCAAAAAAGCATCATTACGCAACAAATAGTTTTCCACCACATAGACTTGAAACTTAGAGGGTATGCAGTTTGGCCCGAGGGAGCCTGAATGCAAAAAAATGTTTCGGATCAAAAAGGTTTAAGTATATGATTAAGCCAAAAAAAAAAAACGGGAGACTGGCCAACTTTCGCAAAAGAGCTAGAACCTATTGAACCCACTTAAAACACACTTTTATAATTGCTTCTCGTGGGTGTTAGGCGACGCAGCATTGGAAGGGAAAGGTTTGTAGTTTGAAATCATGAAAATTTTTGCCGCTTTATTATCATATATCCAAAATATGTTCAGGATTCCCTGAAATATGAAGCTTAGAAACCTGCTAGCACTTGAACTGCGAAAGTCAAGGGTAAATTTTAATCGAATTTCCCTACTTTCAACTTTTGGGTTTCTGTTCTGTCTTTGTCTAGCTTTGTGACAGCTACTTTCTTACCAACTGATTCTTTGAGAATCCAGTAAAGCTTGCGGGTATCGTCTGTGTATGCTGTTTTTTTTCTCTAACGACAAGGCAGCATCTTCACATTTGGCGGTGGTCTAGACGGACAGAGCGTATCACCTGTCAGCGCAGCTATTTCGTTTGTTCTTTAGGGCCTCCCATCTTATGTCTTCGGTCACCGACTATTGGCAGGATTCTAGCAGTAATCCAGTACTGTCGTTTGATTTTTGCTCGGCCTAGGATCTCATCGGCAGTCTCTGTAATCGCTGTTTTGAATGTCTCCCATCTCTTATAGAGATGTAGGTTATCATCTGAACTGATCGTATCTAATTAGTTAGTCAGTTCTAAGTTGAGGCCCTGTTGAACTTCTTTGTCGCAGCTTACCAATGTCGAAGCGGACCTTGGATTTATTCTTTCTCTGAACTGCAAGACGTAACTAGATTTTTGCAACAACAAGTCTGTGATCAGACCCAGACTGCGAGCCTGTGTCCGTATCATTGAAATAACACGAGTCCTCCTTTGAGCTTCTCCAGCGCTGGTGCATAAGAATAAAGTCAATTGGGGCAAGAGCGACACCGCCATATGGTACTGGTGCTGGTGATATAGTACTGGTGATAAAAAGGCGATTCATTACGGCGTAGTTTTCCAACCTTTGCCCATTTTAACATCTGTGGTCTTGTCCAAATATTCCCAGGACTTGTCTTGTGATCTGGTCAGAACCATCTCTTACGTTGAAGTCCCCAACAATAATCAAGTACTCACGTACGGCAACAAAAGAAGATAGCTGCAGCTGCTTGCCAGAGATATCATCCTTGGCATATGTTTTGTTTTTAAGCCGGATTAAATTTAGAATAAATTACAGTGGACAGTTTCACAATAAGTGAATTAATTCGTTTTGCTGTATTCACGTTTTGTGAAAAGAAAAAGGACTTCCGGTGGCTTAGTTATTTTGTTAATAATTGGATGCTATGCTGTTTTGGATGTAAAAAAAAAAACGGTGGAAAAAAACGTCGCAGGGCTCCACGGTCCACTGGGCCACCCTGCAAGAGCGGTGATTGCCAACGCCATCCGTGGGCCTGCCCACTACAAGATAAGTCTCATTTTGGTTTTTCATTTTTCATTTTGGTTGTTCCTTCTCACACTAATCATGACGTCTTTCAAGCAACTCGATCTTGCACTGGCGAAATTTGCAGGCTATCCATTGTGGCCTGTACGAATTGTGAAGATTGAGAAAAATGATGGAAAGCGAACTAACTATTTGATCTTTTGTTACGGGGATCACAACGAGCAAATTGTTTCTGGGAATAGTCTTGTATCGTACAAAGATAATGTTAAAGAGGCTTCTACTGAAACGGCGATGAATGTGAAACACATTTTTGAGGAACTTGAGCGTTTTCCCGACATTTACAGGTCTATTTCGGAAGCATTTGCGGCACTAAAAGTACCGGATCAAGCTGCCGCGCTGCCCGGTTCACAGTCTGCTTTATTTGCACGAATTTCCGCTACAGAACAGGAGCTAGAGAAAACTAGGGAATCTATAGCTACCGAGATAACTCGTCAGGTTTCTGCCAAGTGTGGCTCGAGTGCGAAATCTGGTCTTAAAGATTCAGCTGAGACTATAATTAGCAAGTTATATAAGTCTGTGTCACTAGAGTTCAACCCCATATTGGACCGTATCGAGCGTGAGTTAAAAATGTATAGAATGCAAACCGATATTGATCAAGCTAGACGATATTGATCAAGAAAATATGTTGGACAGTCTTGTTTTCAACGGTCTGAAGCAACAGCCAGGAGTTGACCTTAAAACGACTATGCTCAGTGTCCTTTCGACACGGATGGGTGTTACTGGTATATCTTCTGGCGAATTATCTAGTGTTTTCCGGTTTAGAATGAATGGGCCTCATACCACCAGTGACAAAGTTGCCCCAGTTTTAGTGCGATTTGTTAGTAAAGAAGTTGCTAGAAAAGTGTTCTTACAGAAATCTAAACTAGCTGGGTCTGGAATCTTTGTGTCGGAATCCCTTACAAAGCGACGTCGCGACCTGCTAAATGCCGCAAGGGATCGCTTTGGTGTTAAAAATGTATGGACCGACCGGGGCAACATACTAGTGAAGCTGCCTGGTGAACCGTCTGCCCAGAAAATAAGATCCCTTGCTGAATGCGTTTGAATTAGTATTTGTGTTGTTTTCTGTCGTTTGTTCTTCTCTGCGCAGCTTTTGTTGCCCTTTTTCTTTCTCTTACTTTTTCGCGATTTTTGCATTCTTATTATTATTCGCATAAACTGTTTTGGTCAGACGTTTATTTTATTCTTGTTTTTCCTTTTCTTTTGAGGGATCCGTTTTGTTTCGTTTTTGATTTTAGTTTTTCTATTATTATTTGCAAAACATTGTCTTGGTCTCCTATTTTTTATTTCTTACTTTTTTTTCTTTTCATTTAGAGAGATATGTTATATGTTTATTTATTTACTTTCGTTGGTTCTTCACTTGATGACTTAATGAGCCGACCTTTTCGTTTAGAAGAGGTTTTATCGGCACCAATAGCAAGAGATGTTGAACCGTGTATGAACCAAGTCAGATTTCAACCGTTAAAAAATAGTGCTTATGTCCAAAGATCAAAGTTAGACCCCGGGGAAGCCGATTCGTTGCGTTTATGTGCCTGGAATTGGCACCTCACTACTGGTTATGAGGATGTGTTGCAATTTCTCTCTGATTCTCAGGGAAAAATTAGTTTTATTGGTATATCTGGAAGTTTTTTTTAGTCAGCAACACTCTTTCTCGCTGTATTCTTTTCCAGATTGTAATTTGGAGGCTAAAAACAGGATTTCACTTCACAGAGGGGGAATTGCGTGTTTGATTTCAAAGTCCTTGACATACCATGTAAGAAATGATATTGATGTTTGGATAGAGGGTAAGTTTGAAAGTTTTAGTATAGATTTAAATTTGGGTAGTAGTAAATTTTTGATTAGTATTGTGTATAAGCCACCGAGCGCAAGCTGGGAAGATTTTGAGCGCGGATTTGATCAACTTACGCGTGCGGTGTCTCGAAAAGGTTTAGATTTTATTTGTATGGGTGATTTTAACTTTGATCTGCTATCGCTGAACGGAGTGAATCTTGATTTTTTTAATTTAATGGTTGCTAATGATCTTTTTCCCCTAGCTAATATTCCAACACGGGTTACGAGTCATTCAGCTACTCTCATTGACAATATTTTTGTTGGTTCGAAGTATCTGGACCGTAGTTATGCTGATGAGGTTCTGTACCCTTGTTCTGACCATTTTCCACTTCTCGGAACGGTACCTTGTGTCCGCATAAAAAGAAATGAAAGAAAAAAAGTGAAGACTCGGCCGTTAAAAAAAGAGAATTTACAGAGGTTTGGTGATGAGTTAAGCAGCACTGATCTTAGCGAGATTTTGGAGATAAAAGATGACGCTTCTGTGGCATTTGATTGCATGATGGGGATCATACATCCAATTTATGACAAGACTTGCCCAGTTAAATTTGTGAAACCGCATAAGGATCAACCCAGGAAGCCTTGGATAACTACAGAAATTCTTGAAGCGTCAGATTTAAGAAATCAAGTGTATACAGATTATTTAAATAGTAAGTGTGTCAAGAAATTGGAAGAGTTTAAAATAATACGCCATAAAGTGAACTCAATGAGAAGGAAAGCTAAAAAAGAATATTTTGCTAACCAACTGAGTTTAAATAAGGATAATGCGAGAGGAACTTGGAAGGTTATAAATGACCTATTGGGAAAGAGGAAAGAAGCTCCACCCAATTCGCTGGTGATTCAAGGAGAAGCAGTGAGTGATGAAACGATTATTACTAATAAATTTGCTGAGTTCTTTTCAAGTATTGGTCAAAATGTGCAGGAGGAAGGGTTAGTGAATTTTAATAATGATTCCTTGGAGGACGCATTTTTGGATGAAAGAGGAATTGGAAATGAAATTGAATTTCAACCGTGTACTGGAGATGAAATTCTGAAGGTTGTGAAAACAATCAAATCTAATTCAGCAGGGACAGATGGAATTAATTGGAAGGCTTTTGAATCAGTGATGTGTTATTTAATACCATGTCTCGTCCACATAATCAATCTTTCCCTGGAAACTGGGGTATTCCCCGATGCGCTTAAAAGGGCAAAAGTCATCCCCCTCCATAAAGGTGGGTCTAAATTAGATATCGAAAATTATACACCTATATCAATCCTTCCCCTGTTTTCAAAAATATTTGAAAAAATTGTGCATAAAAGGCTATATGATTATCTTACGAAAACAGGGATGTTAAGTGAAACTCAGTTCGGCTTTGGGAAAGGTCACTCGACGTCGGACGCCATGCATTCTCTCTGTGATATTGTAAATAGATGCTTTGAACGTGGTGAAATCCCTTTGAATGTTTTTATTGATTTTAGAAAGGCGTTTGATACAGTGGATTTCAAAATTTTACTCAAACAGTCCCTTGGAGTTCGTGGTAATTATCTGAAATGGTTTGATAGTTTTTTAAGTGGAAGATTCAAGTTGTTTTAAATGATGCATTTTCTTCTCCCTATCAAGTGAAGTGTGGTGTACCTCAGGGATCTGTTTTGGGACCACTTCTGTACCTTGTGTATGTTGAGTCAATGCGTTTTTACTTACCGGAGTGTTTTATCACGACTTTCGCGGATGATACTGCTTTAACTATGTCTAGTCGAATGATTGGTGATCTATTGTTGAAAGTAAATAGGGTTTTAAAGTCATTTTATGTATTTACAAGTTTCAGCCTTTTGTCAGTGAATGTTAAAAAAACTAATTTTATGATTTTTAGGAGAGTTGGTAAGCCTCCAAGTGTTGATGGAGTGATATTTTTAATGGTAAGCCTTTGTCACAGGTGCATGAGGTGCGTTATTTGGGCTTCCAGCTTGATTGTAATTTGTCTTGGAAGCACCATAGTGATCTTGTTGCAGCTAAAGTTGCTAGAGGTCTGGGAATTTTGCGTCGTTTGAAGCAGTTTTTACCATTGTCGGTTCTTTTATTATTGTATCATAGTATTGTTGCCCCTTATATTTCTTATGGTTGTGTCATTTGGTCTAGCAATTTTTACGCAAATTTCAAAAGAGTGCAGATTTTACAAAACAAAACAGTGCGTCTTCTTGGGAATTATATAGAAAATGTGAATGACACCGCGTCATGTTTTAAATAATTAAGTGTGCTTAACATTAGTCAGATTCGCGATTACCAAGCTGCTATTTTTGCCTATAGATGTTGGAATGATGTATGTCCTCCAGTTTTTACAATTTTTTTTCGCGTAAATAGTTCACTCCACAGGTATGCGACTAGAGAGGTGGAAAATTTTACGGTTGAGTATAGAGACACCACACGTGCAGGTTTTGGAATTCGGTATTTGGCTCCGGCTATTTGGAATGATATCCCAGCTGGCGTTCGGGAAGCTGAACACATTGGGTCGTTTAAAGTAAAAATAAAAAGACATTTATTGGGAGAGGGGAGATAATTTATTATTATTGTCATTTTTATTCTTAATGTCTCAGTTTTTTTTTCTTTTTTTTTCTTTTTTTTCTTTTTTTCATAGATTTTGGCATTATTGGTTAATTGAGAGAGAGTGTTCAGGTCTTATTTTTTAAAATGAATTTTGTAAATGGTTGAGAATCAGAGGATTGCAGCCGTCCTTCATCAGGCTTTTAGAGCCTTCCCCGGGCGGTTGCTTGTATATAGTTTATTTTGTAATTTGTAGTAAATAAAGCAAGTCAAGTCAAGGCTGCATCAGCTGTGTCACGGGTAGGGGCATAGGTAGAATTTGCGGGGCTTCCTTTTAGTAATATTCTGGTAAGTCTTGGGAAGACTGGTTCCTATTCCAGGAGAGGGTTTCTGGTTCTTTAGCTCATGATGAAGCCAACTCCGAGAAGTTGCAAGTTATCATCTACTCCGGAGTAGAAAAAAAGGATAACTATGGAGCCATAAAAAGGGATAACTATGGAGCCGTAATAACTATGGAGTCAGAACCATAAGTTCTGATCCTGGATATGCAGAGTATATCTATGTTTAACCTTCTAGTATGTATTTGCACGTTCAAAGGTTCTGGAAGAAAACTAAAGTGAGCTTTGGAACTTCTAAGACAAGTTTAAAGATGATCATATAAATTTGAGGAAATCAGAATCAAATTTGAGGCTGAGGGAATCAGAATCAGGAAAACAAAAAAGCTGTGATAGGACAATTTTTCATAAAAAAATATCAACTTCAATTTAAAGATTTTAAACTTCAAAATTCAAACATCCCAGTTAGAAAAAGAAAAAGAATACAAAAGACTTACCGAAGTAAATATAGCTTGTTTCCAATGTGGTAGCTTCCATGAGCAATGTAATGTGGGACTTAAAATGGCTAAAATTGTTACTTCGATTGAATCAAACATCCAGCACAAGCCAGTTATAAGAGCCAGGCGAACTTGGTATTTTCCAAAACCGAACGAATTAATAGCTTCTTCTACGGTGTATGAATCTAAACGGGAAAAAATTGCCATAATATAAGAGCTAAAAATACGACTTTTCAAGCATAAGGTCCAGTCAACAGAACATATTTAGCCATGCATGACATATCTAGATTGTAGTTTCAAGAAGCATACAAAATCTTGACTTGCAGTAAATGCTGAGAACATATCAAATCTGCATATTCTTCAAAATGCTTAAGTTATATTTAATTACAATAAATTTAAAATAAGTGAAAGCTTCTCTTATTAAAGGTACTGTAATTGTTGTCAGTATCAACTTGAAGACTTTTAAGTATAGTATTTTTATGGTACTTCTAATGAGTAGCCATCAAACGGTATCATCTTTTTGTTCCGTACTTTATGAAGTACTACAATGATGAATTTCTTGAAAATGTTGTGTAAAGTTTCGATAATTCATTTTTATGTTTATTTCATTTTGTTGTGTGATATTTTCTTGTCGTGTGACGTCAGTTGTTACCTCTATGCTATTATGGTAATAAAGAGCATTCATTTTTATTTTCAAACTAAAATTTGGTTTCAGCATATCATTATTAGACCCCCGGCGCATCGACCGAACGCCACCAACGAGAGGCCCGGTTGACCGCCGCTGAAACGTCGCAACGCAATCGGCACGCCACACGCGCAACGCCACCGGCAGAGGCCACGGCGTTCGGTTGACTTTGAATTGATTTTGCGGCAATTCTTTATTGCGTCAACCGTAAAGTCAGAGCTTTCCTTTTCTCATGTGGTTAAGTATTTTGATTTTCCTGATTAGAAATCAAACAGGGCTTGCACTATCCCTGAATTTTTGGGGATTTCCTCGAAAATCTATGTGCACCAGACAGATATAATTGCAATATACACGGTTCTTCATTTGTTGACAAAAGTATCGTTTTTATGAAATTAAATAATAAAAACAAGTTTTTTTTACTGAAAGTAAGGAGCGACATTACAACTTAAAACGAACAGCAATTATTCTGTATATGAAAGGGACTGTTCCCTTCTCAACACCTCGCTCTTTACGCCGAAGTTTTTTATTGTTTTAAAAAGTAGAGGGGTGAAAAATAGTCAAACTTAAGCGTAAAGAGCGATTCGTTGAGGAGGGGACAACTCCTTTCATATACGGAATAATTGCTGTTAGTTTTAAGTTTTAATCTTGCTCCTTACTTTCAGTTAAAAAAAACTTGTTTTGTATTTAATTTCTAAACGTTTTTCAACTAATGCAGGTTTGATATTGGCTAACGGTGCATGAAAAATTAAAACACAATTTGCATATTAGTTTTGGCAGATTTATTCCGGATATGAAGGGTCGCCCCTCCTCAATGCCTTGCTCTTTACGCTAAGGCCGTTAGAATTTTTTAAAAAGCTTTTTATTCTAATTAAACAGCCCTGTGTTTCAATTTTAGTAAACAGTCAAACTTTAGCGTAAAGAATAAGGTATTGAGGAGGGGGCAACCCTTCGTATAAGACATAATTTCTGTTCGTTTTTCAGATAATGCCGGTAAAGCTGGCTCACCCTTTATGAAATATACCCCTCCCCCTCACGAAAATATCCTCCGTGGAAATTTCATCCAACGTAAAGTGCACCCCCCTCCCCCCCGTCAAATTCCTTCCAGACAGTTCCTTCCTCGCTGAGAATCCTCCCCTCTCTGTAAAATTACTTTTGGACGATTCACCCTGAAAAATTCTCCTTAGCATTTTTTCATTGCAATAAGCTTTTAATCGGTTTCTCGATCACTCCAGAAATGCCCCCTTCAATGGAAATTATTTCCCAGAAAATAAAACGCACGGGAAAAAGCCCCCGGATATTCCCTCGGAACATCTCCATATAAAAAAATTTGGCAAAGAGAATGTAAGACAGTTAAAAATAATTTCATATAGTAATTCTGTCAAAACCCCCAGTGTAACAATTCCCCAAGAATATTAACTCATCAGAAATTACTCTCCCAAAGGAAGATTCGCCCCTTAGAAATCCACCCCAAGCACCCCCCCCCCCCAAAAAAAATGGCTGTTTAATTTGATATTAAAAATACTATATGTAAACAATGGGCAAAGCTCACAACCTGCAGCCCTTCCCCCTGGGACTGTGGTGGGTCATTTTAACCTAAAGACATGATTATTAGATTTTTCAACTATGCTGAACAAAATGGCTATCTCAAAATTTGGATTCGGTGACTTTGGGGAAAAATGAGCGTGGGAGAGGGCCTAGTTACCCTCGAATTTTTTGGTCACTTAAAAAGGGCACTAGAACTTTTGATTTCCTTTCGAATGAGCCCTCTCGCAATATTTTATCGACCACTGGGTCGATACGATCACCCCTGGGAAGAAAAAAAAACAGATAAAAACGCATCCGTGATCTTTCTTCTGGCCGAAACAAATACAAAATTCCACATGTTTGCATATAGGAGCTTTAAATCTCTACAATATGGTTATCTGATATGCTGAATCTGATGGTATGATTTTCATTAAGATTCTTTGAATTTTGGGGAATGTTTCCTCCCTTTTTTGAAAACAAGGCAAATATTCTCAGGCTTGTAACTTTTGACAGGTAACACTAAACTTGATGAAGTTTATATATTTCAAATCAGCATAAAAATCCAATGCGATTTGTTTGTACTCCCTTTTAATTGGTTTCGTTTGATCTTATTGAATGCCATAGCAAATATGTTATCTATTATTTCAACTATTATGCAAGGGATCTGAAACACCACTGCCATCTCGTTTCTACCAGATTCCTACTTCTCTTGATGAATAATGAAGAAGACCAGCATTCACCCAGCGACTTGCGAAGTTTTTAACTCATGAATAGGCCCGAATCTTTTGTAAATTCAAGCTGGCATTTGAGAAAGATTGATGAAAACATTAATGTTTACGGTCAACATTGATCGCGCCGGCAGCGCGCCACCGATAATTCACTGGCGGTGCCCCGCTGCTATTTTTGGCCCCGCCGCCACCGGTCTTCCTGTGGTGAAGCTTTCTAATTAAGTCAATTTGGAATTTAGTAAAAATATTAAGACGCAAATACAAAAGTTTCGAAATACCACTTTTTATTAAGATAACGGTACACATCCTGGAATGTGTAAGCTTGGAGGGAACTTGCTCAATAACCAATTTCCTGGCTAAGTACGTCAATGAGCCGGATGGACGCGGTTGGTTTTTCATATATATACTCAGATTTTTTAGACTGAGGTCGGACTCTTTGACTTGCAGGGCGAACCTCTGCCCGTCTGTTATCTTATTAGAAATACCTTGGAATATTGTCGGATTATTGTAAGTGTCTAAGTATCTTATTATATATTATTGTAGTTTTCTGAGACTTTTGGTCTACTTGGGACAACCAGTCCCAGTAGAATATATATGTATATATATATATATATATATATATATATATATATATATATATATATATATATATATATATATATAGATTATCAAACCTTGTATTAGTATAAGTTAACTGAATAAAAGTATTGTGTTACAGCCAACGTCTCTACAATCTACATTTAGTCTCTCGAATATACCCAGCTGGTACGCCTCATTAGTCCGGTCATAGCCTAAGGCACGCTACCAAAGTTTAATTACCTTAGGGCCATAATTTATCTCCCCTATCAGTTATGAATCAGCTATCAGCCAAATAACATCGTTTGGCTAGTGCTTTTAACCTAGGTTGATGTGAGATAAAATGAATTGAAATAGCAAAGTGGGCGGAGTTTTGTTCTGTGAATGCGAACAAGTTCTTTTTATGTAAGGAGACTGCTAATTAATGATTACGCATAAACAGAAGTCAATTTATTAGCTGAGAGTTCCAATGCGAAGATTTGAGGAGTTCCTGTTTGGCAATTTATGTGTTAGTCGTGCATCAACGGCTTAGCGAACTGCACGACGGTACTTACGTGGATAAATAAGAAGTACTTTTTCCGGTAAGAATATTCTAATTTTTTACTTACTGGTTTGTGATGACGAGGAATAAGCGTAAACGTAAAATAGAGGACCAATTTGGATCGGTTTCGCATGACGAATCTGGGCATTCATCTTCAACTCAAAAGTCAATAAATCGTGCTTCGATCCAGTCATTAGCGGACGACTTCTCGAAAATTCTTGAAATCGTAACGGAGTCTCAAATTACATTAAAATCAATTGACACGAGATTGGCTAATCTAGAAAATCGAGTAATTTCTGTGGAAAATGCTCAAACTATCTTACAATGCAATGTTGCTCAAGTTGGTAAAAATTGCGATGCAGTAAATGAAGAAGTAATTTCACTAAAAACGCAAATGGATATTGTATCCACTGAAGCAAAATATTACCGTGAAATGACGTCTTCGTTGTCGGTAAGATTAATGTCAGTGGAATATTTATCTACAGAAAATAACATTATTGTGTGGAATAAGGTTTGTGATGATGTAGCTACTGCTAAAAGTTTATTTTTAGAAATATATGCCAATGGTTTAGAATTAACAAAGGTTCCAGAATTTACAATTGTTACGAATAAAAAAGAGCAAAAGTTTTTCAAAGTGAATGTTAAATCACGTGAGGCGAAGTTTATGATCTTACGTAATGGGAAAAAACTTAAGAATATGACTTTCGGTTCAAATAAAGCTATGAAAAATGTTTACGTCAGCAATGATGCTCCATTGTGTGTTCGTGAAGCGCGGAAGAGACTTTACGAGACTAAATCTAAATTGAGTAAAAAGAGTATTCCAGCTTGGGTATCTAATACTGTTCCTCCCTTCATTCAGATTGAGAGAGAGGGTGTTGGAAAAGTGAAATATATGTATAATGAGCCAATACCAGAGCTACTTGATTGTTGATTCTAGCATTTCATTTGTTTTGTTTTGAAGTTAAGAGTCATTTTTTTGCTATTATTAGATGAATTTTGTATTCGTGATTAGCGGCACTAGCACAAGTATATGCCTGATGAAGAAAACCAATTATATTTTTCCTCGATTGCATTATCCTGTATTTTTTAATTTGAGTGAGATTTTTCCCTTTTTTATTTTCCATGAGTTTTTTTTTTGTTATGTTGTATGGGCAGTGGGTGGAGCGGCGGGGAGGTTTTTTTGTACGAGACGGTGGAACGTGTTCTATTGTCTTGTATGGAGGGTTCCATGTTGTTATACTTATTGTTTATGATGAAATGGCAATGTGGTCTTCGTCGCTATTTATGTTATGTCGTATCTTTTTATTTTTTATTTTATTTATGATAAATTTTATTTTTAATTTATTTTCTCTTTTTTTCAGTTTTTTTTCTTTTGTTATTGATTGCGGCCCTCCTGGATGCTGG
This sequence comes from Artemia sp. Qi Xiang Cuo, assembly GCF_049724085.1. Classification (NCBI taxonomy): domain Eukaryota; kingdom Metazoa; phylum Arthropoda; class Branchiopoda; order Anostraca; family Artemiidae; genus Artemia; species Artemia sp. Qi Xiang Cuo. The sequence goes on from NC_142803.1 coordinate 41,258,483, forward strand.
AGATCACTTGTGGTTGTTGTAAGTAGAGTTAATTTTTCTATGAGTTTCCTCGTTTGCCTCCTAAGCTTGTGTCTTGAAAAAATTAGTTGGATTATTACAATAATAGATTGAAAAAAACTGGAGAGAAATTCGTTGAGTTGGGATGTTCTGGGGAATGGGGTCTTAAATCCGGATTATGATGAAGGAACGATGGAGGATTTTCCAGTGGTTAAATATAAATTTCCAGTTGATATTGGAAATAAATCTACTATGGGTCAGCAAAGTTTGAGCATTTTCCATTTGAATTGTCAAGATCTTTCTAGTTCATTTAATTTTTTAACCGAACTATGTAAGTTTTCTGAGTTGGATGTGCTTGCATTAAATGAAACGTGGCTTCGTAATCATGCAATGAGTCTACTTGAAATTGATAGTTATGACCGTGTGACGCAGAATAGGGAATCACGATTACATGGTGGATTGGCTTTATATTGCAGGAAGAATATAATAATGAAAATACGGAACGATCTACATGTGAATAAAGAGATGGTTTTTGAATCAATGGTGGTTGAACTTTGTAAGTCAGGAAAATTTTTCTTTGTGGTGGTTGTTTATCGACCTCCATCTGGAAATGTGCAGGAATTTAATGATTTGCTGGAGCGGCAAATGGATAAGTTGTCGCCCATGCTTTGTTTGTGGAGACTTTTATCTTGATCTATTTTCAGTAAATGTAAACGCGAGAGTTCGTGATTTTTTAAATGTTATGTTGGGTTACGGTTTAAGACCGACAGTTAATATATGTAGTCGAGTGACTTTGCGCTCAGAATCACTTTTGGATAATATATTTGTTAATGTGGAGTATGATCTTGCTGATGTTATTTTGAATGATGTTTCTGATCATTTTGGTGGTCTTGTTGTTATTAGAGAGTTTGGTGTCCCTACAGCTATGAATATACCACCACAAACTTCTGCATTGAAAATGGATGCTGAGGCTCTTAACATATTCAGAAGAAAATTAAAGAACACTCAATTTGACTTTTTAGAAAGTACTGATCTGCAAGTGAATGAAAAGTTTTCATTGTGGTATTCAGAAATAACTAAATTACTAAAAGAAAGTGGTACAGTTATTAACAAGCCGGCGCTTCATGTTATCCCTAGAAAACCCTGGATTACTAGAGGACTGATGAAGGCCATATCAAATCGAAGACTGCTATATAAATATTCTGTATTGTCTCCTGAGGCGAAAGTGAGATACAAGAAATATAATTGTGAACTCAATAACCTATTACGAGCAGCGAGAATTAATTATTATCGAAATGAGTTTAAAAAAAGTGCAGGTAATCCCAGGCAAACGTGGAGAGTAATTCACTCTGTTCTCAGCCCTTTCAAAAGTTCAATTTTTCCTGAAAATTTCAACACTTATTCTTCGATTGTAGATAATATGTGTGACCATTTTTCTATTGTTGGTAAAAGGATAGCGAACTCCACGAGAAAATTTTCTGAGGATGGAACATACCACCAGTTTTTACCCGAGGAAAGTGATGTATCTGCATATCTGAAACCAGTAACTGCTAGTGAATTACGTACCACATTGTGGAACATGAGAAATAATGCTTCGAGTGCTGACTTCCTTTCATTGCGTGTACTTAAGTATGTTTTCTCGGAAATATGCGACCAGGTTTGTGTTCTATTTAATATGTGCCTAAAAGTTGGTGTTTTTCCCGATTTTATGAAAATTGCTAGAGTGGTTCCGCTTTTTAAGGGCGGAGAAAAACATTTGCCGAATGATTATTGGCCGATTTCATAGCTGCCAGTTTTATCGAGTTTTTGAAAAATTGATTAGTGGCAGGATGGTTGATTTTCTTGAGAATAAAAAGTATTTTAGTAAAACTCAGTTTGGATTTCGTAAAGCAATGTCGACAGATCAAGATCTTCTTTTTCTCACGACTTTTGTGAACGATGCTCTGGACCAAGGGTGGAAAGTTGCATCTGTTTTTTTGGACATTGTGAAAGCCTTTGATGCAGTGGACCATAGAATTCTTCTGGTGAAGCTGAGGAATTGTGGTTTTCGAGGTATGTTTTATCGTCTATTGGAATTTTTTCTCCAGGACAGAAAGCAGTGTTTCAGTGCTGGTGAAATTAGATCGGTAGTTAAAAGTGTTGAATTCGATGTCCCTCAAGGGTCTGTTTTGGGGCCACTACTGTTTCTTATATATATATTGATGACCTGCGAAATGCTATCAATGGACTGTCTTTTGATTTAAAATGTCGTGATACTGGAGCATCAAAATCTATTTTGCCTTATTTCGCTGATGACACACATCAAACTGTTGCAGCAAAAACCGGGGAAATGCTTATACAGAATCTTCAGACTGGCATGTTAAACATTGAAAAATGGAGGAGGGTTAACAGACTTCAGCTAAACCATGCAAAATCCCATTTTGTAATGTATGGGAGAAGTAGCAATTACTACCCTTGGATTGACAAAATACAGTTCGGTGAAAACATTCTGCCTCGGGAAGTTTCGACAAAGTATCTAGGGGTGATTGTTGATGAGTGCCTTAACTTCAAAGAGCACATTTCATGTGTTAGTGGCAAGGTTGCAAGAAATGTTGGGATAATGAGAAAACTGAAGCACTTTTTTCCGAAAGAAATTATGAGATTGCTTTATTTTTCTTTTGTTCACCCATACCTTCTATATGGTTGTCTTGTGTGGTCAAGCACGTTTTTAATTCACCTTCGTCCCCTTAGAAGTTTACAAAATAATGCCCTACGTGTTTTAACTGGAGATAATCATAATATGTCTAATAGACATAGATATAATCAAGTAAATATATTACCGGTGGCTGGATTATTCCGTTTTTATAATGCTCTTTTTATGTTTAAATATACACACGCGTTATTACCTGAGTGTTTTAGGGAAATGTTTACAAGTGGTGTTAATTTTCATAACTACTCGACTAGAACATCAACACTAATTCGGCGACCTCAGGTTATTACAAAGCGATCCGTTTTTTCCATAAGACATGTTGGCCCTCGGGTGTGGGAACCATTAACGCAAGCAATTTCAACAATTGATGAGCTAAATGAATTTCGCAGTAAATTAAAAGGACAGTGTTTGTCTGCATATGAGTTTTAATCCTTGCTGGGCGAATTTTCTCTCAAGTGATTGTGAGACTTTTTTTGGGAGGGCGACGAGGAGGTAGAATAGAATGAATGATTTTTAGTTTTGTGTCTTTGGTATCCAATTAGGTCGTGAAAATTTTAGAAATTAATTTATTTCGTTTATTTTTATTTATTTATTTTCTTATTATTATTTTTTGCCCTTTTTTTTGGGGGAGCTGGTCTAAGGCTGGCTGGTAGTAATTGTGTATGCAGGGTTTTGTAAAGTGTGATGTCTGCCCATATAAGTTTAATAAACTTCGGGTTTTGTTGTTAATGTGTTATATTTTTTTTAATAAAACTTTTTTCTCCCCTATAAAGGGAGAATAAAGGCATCTACCACAACATCACCTAAATACCATAAGAATCACCTTACCACAACTATTCTATAAAACTATTCTATTAAAAGTATTCTATACTTTGATAGCATGGCGGAAAAATATTTATTAATTAAGCCAGGGGAGTTATGGATATTTTTAAAGGTACCCCTAGTTAAAAATGAAGAATACGCACTGTTCCAATTAAATACTTTCCCTACAAAGTTGACGAACACCACAAGCTGGATTAGGATAAATAACTTGCTACCATTTATAGCCATTTCCAACTTAAAATATAGGATACCAGAACGACCAAAAATAATTAAATGTTACAATGATAAAATACCCTGTTGCAACTTAGGGACTATATCACATCTACGCGCAAGAAAATCTATGCTATTAGACTTTGGGAGGAGATGGAACCCTCAAGTCTCCTACTAAAAGAATGCGATTGGTATAGTGAGCGAAATTAATCTTGAACTATGGAAAAAAATAAGTGAAAATGTTTTTACATTCCGCGTTTAACAACCCTATAAGGCGCAGTTGAGATACAAAAATTGTTCGGGGCCAAGGAATACAACAGATTTACAAATAAAAGGGATTGGCCTGATTCATATCCCCCCATCTTGTCCTTTAACGACAAAAGAGACATTCATATCGTCTCTAATGTTGGGAATTAGTGAGATAAATATAAAAAAATGGAGTCTATACCCAACATAAATCTTTTTAAAGTCACAAATTTGGAACACGACAATGAAAGAATTATAAAAGAACAAAATATGATAAAGAAATTAGCTAATATCTCAATACCGGAAAAAATAAGAGAAGAAAGACTCGGATTTTCGACGATTCTGGAAAATCTAAATAAGAATCTGGAAATTAATAATCCCATTTTCTAAACGGAAATAGAAAGAACCACTTATTATAAAGGCTTATTAGCCTCAACTTGGGGATATTTAATAACTGCTATCGTGGTTTTGGGATTGATTAACTGTGTTTTTAAATATTGATATCATAAGAAACATACAAATTATAAGAAACCCTCGGAGGGAAGGATCTAAGAACCCCTGTAAAAAAAATAAAAAAAAAAAAAAAAAAAAAAAAAAAATTGTGTTATCTACTAACGTAGACAATTCGGTTGGCACTATGAGTTCATAAATATGAAAGTAAAAGGGGAATTTATGATAGATAATGGAGCAAATTTTGTTGCTATGTCAGCAATAATACTTGTTATTATAAATAAATTAGTAATTTGAGTGTTTTACTAATCAAAAAAAAGTTATACCACATTTTACTGTTGCTTTATGAGAAATCTACTTTGAAAAAAAATGCTTTGTGTCTAGTTAAATTACTATATAGTGTTTTAAAATAACTTTTAAAACTTTAACCAAATATTTTTTTTTATAAATGGTGTTTCTAAGTTTTGTTACTTAACAATGCTTGTGTAAGTTTATTACACAATGCTTGTGTATATACTATGTTTTTATTTACTTTAAGTTTTAACTAGTGATTTAAAGTTATATATAAATGTTTGACTTCGAGTAAATGTATAAATATTTTTTATTGCGAAACAATCTGTTAAGTGATTAATAATTCTATATTAAGTTGAAGAGGATAATGAAACAAGTCGCCAGCAAGAAACATAATGTTTCTATTGAAGCGGCATATTATGTTTAGAGTAAAAAGAGGAGAAATTAATTAAAAGTAATTAGCCTTCGTTAAAAAAAAAAAAAAAAAAAAAAAAAAAGAATGCAGTGATATATACAAAATTGAGTGTTTCTTTTTTCTATATGTGTAACACTTTATGCTTTATGTGTATTCTAATATGAATATTTATTTCAGATACAGCCTTAATTTTTTTTTCGAAATCAAATTTTTCGTAACATTTTTTCGGATCCTTTTTTTCAATCATTTTTTGACGCATTTTTGGAAAGTAGCAAATTTCAAAGCCAGTTGAATTGTATCCTGATACCAACAGCTCATACCATCAGAAACAAACCCATAAATGGTCAAATAGTATTTTGGAAACTGTATGCAGTATTACAGACTTTACTACAAGTTCATCAGAAAGTGATATAAAATCAGAACGTAATTTAGGCCTAGAGAATATTCTAAATAGCCTAAATGGCTTATATTATTGAAAAAATGTGAAAATGCTTTGTGCTGGAAAAATATGTGAAAATTTAAAAACCAAAAATTGTTATGTGTAATTTATCCAAGGCATTTCTAAAATCGAAAAATAAATGGTATATCAACCACATCACCCAGATAAGTTAAATTATTAATGGGAATTAAATTTAAACTCAAATAATTAATAAGCGTTTAGAATATAACTTTAAATCTTATTTAAGCAGAACCACTAATATAATGCTTAAGCCATTGGGGCGCAAGCTAAAACAGAAGATGCATATGAAAAGGGTAAAAAGAGTATTTTCCAGTCTTAGAGACAGAGAAAAAGAGAAACAAGGATGAATTTCAAAATTAAGATCCTTGGAAAAAAACGGCCATGGCATATTATTGACAAGAAACATGACCCTAAGGAAACCCACTGAGGGTATATGCACAGAATGACCCAAAGATGGCATGTAACTATGTACAAAATTAAGTTGTTTTAAAAGTAAAATAATGAGAATTGGGACAACTCTTCTTTTAATAGGGAGTATTGAGGTGAAGCTTTCTAATTAAGTCAATTTGGAATTTAGTAAAAATATTATGAAGTAAACACAAAAGTTTCTAACTCTTACTTTTTACTTAGAATACGGTACATATTCTGGAATGCTTAAGAATGGAGGGAACTTGCTCAATAGGGGATTTTCTAACTAATAATGTAAATAAACCGGATGGGTGCGGATTGTTTGTCATATACATAATAAGATTTTTTAGACTGAGGGTGGACTCTTTTACTTTCAAGGTCAACTTCTGCCCGTTTATTATCGTATTAAGAATACCTTGGATTATTGCCGGATTTTTGTACGCGTTTAATTGTCCTGTTATATATTATTATAGTTTTCATACACTTGTGGTCTATTTGGGACAACCAGTCCCAGTAGAATATATATATATATTATCAAACCTTGTATTAGTATATGCTAACTGAATAAAAGTATTGTGTTATAGCCAACCTCTCTACAATCTACATTTAGTCTCTCGAATATACCCAGCTGGTAAGCCTCATTAGTCCGGTCATAGCCTAAGGCACACTAGCAAAGTTTAATTACCTTAGGGCCATAATTTATCTCCACTATAAAGGGAGAATAAAGGCATCTACCACAACATCACCTAAATACCATAAGAATCACCTTACCACAATCACATTCCCTTATTGGTAAAATCACATTCCCTTATTGGTAAGACACCAGGGTCTAATCATTAAAATTAAGATACTTCAAGGTAATGGCTTTTTCTTTGTCGTTCTAACTATACCTAACAAAATTATGAGAAGAGGACTAAAACAATCCAAACAGTAGCCAAAATATCTAGAGTAAGCAGCAATTGTAGATAGCAATACTAGCTATCTTCCTTTTCTTTGATTTTGGCTATGGGCTTTTCAGTCACAACTATTGAGCGCTTTTCTTTAACCAGTGGATGGTTGGAACTTCGTGTGACATTTTAAAAGATGGAGAGGGCATTGGTAGGCCACTATTGATGTAGGAACAAGGTGAAAAAACTAGATGATGCCTTTTTTTATACTATTTCTAAATATATTGTTTCACTCACAAATCAGATTTAAGCTCTTAAACAGACTCTAAGGTGACACCCAATTCCTTACTTTGGGGAAACTTTCCTATCCTGGGAACTACTCCAAAACATTTTAAAATACTTGCTCATATCATTTCTAAATGCGAACTGCTTCATTTTACCCTCAACTCCCCCCCCTCCTCCGTATTCTAAACAAATACTGTATATTATATATACTCAATGATTTTTCAATAACACAACTTTTTCTTATAATCAAATTAACAGCAAACAGTAAACAAGCAACAGAAAGAAAAGAGGTGCACTATTGAGAATTAATGGAAACTCTTTGTCTCAAGAAACTCAAGAATCAAATTAGACATTTCCACTTCCTTTCCTTTGGACATTTTTTTTATTAGGCTTTTAGACAAAAGGATTAGCTTGTTGGACTTGATTATAACACTCATCAACGTGAGCTTCTTTTTACTATGAGAAGCACATATTGCACTCAAACAGCAGTCAATATTCTCAATGGTAACAGTGCCCATTCAACATAATGGGGAGCATGGAGTGGACCCTTCTGATCTGTTAAGTTTCCTCTCCTTTTTTGTGCAGGACAATAGTTTTCAAAAGCTTGTAAAAATTGTACTGGTTATAATCTTATTACTTCAACTGTATTTGGTATGGCTTCAAAATACAATATGGAAGGAATTTGACATTCCCATGCCATCCTAATCTCTCTTGACACAGGAATTGTAGCATCATCAGAGTCTCCCAAGGCTGATTTTTAGCACAGTTTTTGTTCATTAAGATATACTGTTAGTTTTAGCTAAATTTAAAGAAAAAACTTGAAATGAACTGAGGTATTAGAGATATAAACTCACCAGAAGATACAACACCCGAATTGACAGCACTCATTTCAATGCCTGATGTAGTATCAAAATTTATCCAATTTGGATTGTTGAAACTTTTAAGTTGATCAGGAACTCTTGGCTCTGGAGATATCTCAATGTCTTCTATTCTTTCATAATTTGGATTTGAATCATCAGAATTGGTTGGCGATGTCATGGTTGATGCATCTATAATAATTTAAATAAAAAATATTTATTCCACCACCTTTTTTATATCAGAAATTTGTTTTCCTTTCTTCTTGTACAGTTAACAGAAATTTTCTTTTAACATGGCAGAAAATTATAAGGGTAAAATTATTCTTCCATGCAAGGGTAGGGGAGGTATATTCACCTTCCCTGATACTGGCCCAAAACTGAGAAAATTTGAGTCTGAGAATGTACTTTTTGCACCATTTGACCCCATGCACTTTCAGGAAATGATCTATAGCCAAAATTAGGACCTACTGTTGCATTTTGAAGTTTCCCTTCATATCTTTATAACAAACTAACTACTGTTGGCTTCTCATGACATCAAACATACAGTACGTGCATGTCTATGAAGCTTTTACAAAGAGATTTTCAACAACTGCTGTTGACCAAAAAAAGATATAGCCAAAGAAATTTTAACATAAGAGTTTTTAAATACATTCTGATTTCTTTGAGGTTTAAGAACAGTATCTAAAAAGTTCACTAGCATGCTGCCATCAAATTTGATCTTTGAAAAACCATCTATAGTAATAAATCCCTGGGTAATTCCAGCTGAAGAACAACCTTCATAGCCTCAGCTGTAACTGAATTTAATGATTCTTAAATTTTAGATTAAGGTAAAAAACAAGCAATCTTAGGCTTTCCCAAAAAATGATTGGCATAAGATACAGGCCAAAGAAAATACAATAGCCCATGATGAGCCTACATTCAGGCTGTTTTTCCACATGTAACAAAAGCTTTCAGTAGTCTTGATCACTAAGCACTTATAGAGATTTAGAACATAAAATTTTGATCATATAGCAAATATATTCTAATTTTAAAACAGATAAACATAAAATTCTTACGTATCTTGTGGGGGCCTTCAGGGTGCTAGATTGGGTCCCTATTCATTTTCATTTTTTAAAAGAATATTAATAGTTCTTTCAAATTTTTTGACAGCTTGACTATCCTATGCCTCCAAAAATGCAATTTGTCTTGAATGGGATTTAAACACCATGCTTGTGCAACATAAATTTTGCTTTGAAGATGTTCAACAAAGTTGACTTTGAAGATATTAAGGCCTGCCTTTTAAGCATAAATGAGAGTGATTTAATGTCCCTTTGTTCTTCCAGATCAAATATGAAAGAAAAGGACAGTAAATCTTGAATTTTAACTATTTCATTTTTAAATTCTTCTGAACCAAATTTTCTACCAACTATCTCTGATTCTCTTAAAGTAAGGAACATTAAACTCTTGGGAGTTATTATTACCAGTGATTTAAAGTGGGAGGTAAACACATCTAGTCTAGTAAAAAAGGGTAATGCTGGGCTGCAGATGCTCAATCTTATGTCAAAACATGGCGCCCCTACAGATCACCTCCTCCAAATATTTACATCTTTTATTCGCCCAATTCTGGAATATGCAGCTCCCTGTATGGCATTTTGGACTGACGACTGAGCAAAGCCCCAGGATTGAAAGAGCTCAGAAAAGAGCTCTAATGATAGTATCAAAGCAGGTAGAGATGTCATATGAAGAGCAGCTGACAAAATTTAAAATGCAAACTCTGAAAAAAAGAAGAGAGAAACTCTCCATGGATTTTGGAAGAAGATTTCTGATCTACCCAATCCACAAAACCCTTTCCCCCCCACAATTCACAACAACATGACTCCCATGTAGGGTTGCAGTGCCTGTTGAGAAACTTCAGCTGGTACACTGTGCCCATCAGTGGTAAGTAAAAAGTGTTATACCTAGTTTTGTAAATATTTACAACAATAATCAGGAGGATTGATTAGCATATTTTTTTTTAATATTAAATTTTTAATGTGACTATGATTGTATAATGTGACTAATGCTTTTTATTGTGACTATACCAAAGAAATTTGGCAGTGCCATGAAGATTTTGGTGAAAATAAACGTTTATCTATCTACCATCTATCTACCTTTGCTTCCTAAAATTAATTGTATGATGGATGGTTTTTCTGGATAAAGATCTGCTGCTTGATGTGTTACCTGGTTGAAAAAGAATCAAAGATATGAACATGAAGCAATTCAGAGGATTAATATTAGAACTAGTCTATGGTCAAGAGATAAGTCTATCAATTACACCTAACTACCTTAGTGATAGACATCTTCAAGAGCCTATAAACTTTAGACTACAATGCCTTGCCACAACAGTATATGTATAAATCCCCTCCATAAAATTATCTTTCAGTATAGGCTTGGGAATGTTGGGATCTGCATTCAATATGAGAAATCCAAATTCAATCACATTACATCAACAATTCTAAAAATTTGCAAGTACCTTTAAACAGTGTTGAAGATATAGAAAATTGTGTACCATTGTTTTGTCAGACATAATTAGAATCTCCATTGTTTTTAAAAATACCAATTCAAACAGAGGATTATTTATGGCTGTTGTCAAGCCCTTAAATAATTTTTAGGGAGTTATTGCTCACCCCCTTAATTCAAGATGAAGATGATATCTATGGAATCTGTCTAAGCATATGCAGTAAAATTTCTCAGAGAATTAAGTAGAAAGGCTACAGTATCTAGAAAAACTTGAGAGGATGAAATTACCAGCCCTGACTTACAGAAAAAGAATATTTAATTTTTAGTTGTAACTGTTTCTTTGTTTATATAGATGCATGTCAAGTTCATTTATTAAAGGATTTTTCTTTGCAGTCTTGAAAAAAGAGGCATCACAAATCAAACCAACCAGATTTGTTTACTTTACTTTTTGTCTTGATTGAGATTCCCTGGTCCTGAAATGTTTTATTGAGATATCTACATAGTCTGAAACTCAAAAACAAATCAGAATTTTTACACTAAAAATCAATATAAAACATTTTTCTTCCAAAATTCATTATCCTTGGTTCTCATTGACCCAGTCTATTTACCTTTAAAGTTTCACATCAATTGGCAAAAACCAATAATAGGCCCACTTTTTGGTTTCAGGCATTGATACAACCTATTTCTTTCAAAATGTTTATTAGCTTTTAGGGTTGTTTGGCCAAGTAAGCTGCAAATCAATTGAAAACAAAAAAATTGGGAATCATCAACCAATACAGCCAAAATTAGTTTCAGATATGTTTTCTGCAAAGGGGCACCTGACCAAGAAACTTATGAATGCAATTTTCCAGCTGATTGGAGAGACCAAATTTAAGACCACGTTTTTGTGCTAAGTAAACATTTCTGTCTGGAATAATCAAAAACATTCAAAGTTGAGCAACTGGGCTGAAAGTATAACAATGATTAGAAACCATTGATCTGAATCATTGATTCTTAATTGATCAGAAAAAATAATTTTTGAACTTTTTTAGGCAAAAGCATAAGGATCTCTTTGACATAATACCTTAAAAAAATGAACTTCTAACTTTAAGAAAAAAAAGTGTGGATCCTTTTTCAGACAAATCAATATTTAGGAGACAAAAATGTTTGGCATTCTGATCCCTTTCCCAAAATGCCTCAAAATTAAAAGTCCTACATCTTGGATGTAACAATCTAAAACATCCTTATGGTTTAGGAGACACCCAGCTTGAGGCAGTTAATGAGGAAGGGAACCTTTGGGTCATTGTGGAGTATGATTTAAAGTTTTACTCTCTTATACATGCTCAAGTTGCAAAAGGAAACCAGACCCTTGGCCTCATAAAACAAATATTCACCACAGGAAGCCCCATGTGATACTGAAGCTTTATAAAAGCATAGTTTGCCCTCACCCAAAATTTGGCATGACCTTAGCCTTTCCCAGCTATAAGATGAATGTGAAGGTGCTGGAGGGTGTTCAAATAAGAGCAATAAAGCTTATCCCAACACTCCAAGACCTATGAAGAAAATCCAACCTCACTCAAACTTTCTTTTAGAGTACTACAGGAAAAGGCTTCAAGAAAAAGTTGTCAAGACTGGGTCAATGCTAAATGGAGGCTAAACCAAGATGTCAAATCATAACCACAAAACACCACCAGTGAGGTTTTTCTACAGGAGGTCCAACACTACCTTGTCTTGCTAGATATATAATTTAAGGCCTTAGATATACAATTGAGCCCCTAAAGGGGCCCCAAAGGTATTTTATATGAATAATGAAAGAACATAAAAAAAACATTAAATGATGTTTTCACTTTCATACTAGCTAAATTATATTGCCCACTGCAAATTCACCACAGTGGCAGATCCAGGGGGTGAGGGGGCACCCTCCCCCATCCTAGCATCCTTTTTGGCCCTGGATTCATTACTGAAAGATTTATTCTCCTAACCTAACCCCTTTCCAAGATAGAAAAAAAGTAGCTAAACTAGAATTTCAGGTAAATTTTTACCAAATCATATTATTGACTTACAAATAAAGTGAATATACTAATTGATGCCTTTTTTTATGCTGTTTCCAGATATAATAATCATTTTTGTTGGAAATGAATTTTACCCCCACCCCTATATACCAATTCAGGGTATATATTTGCACATTAGGGGGTGGGGGTAAAGTATAAACTTACCTCCCATTTACATCAGAAATAAAATTTGCCAAATTTCATCTTTTCCCTCCTCCACAAATTCAAGATCTGAAGTCTGCTTGTCCTGTACACTCCCTTAAAGTTTCAGCTTGATCCCCAAAGCTGTTCCCAGGATACTGCAGATGTGCTCTTTCATTTACCAAGCAATGCATGGTGCATTGCTACTGAACTGTCCATAAATTGGGGGCTTACAGTACAAAAGCATTAATGTGGATCAGGAAAGAAAAATGTTTAGCCCCTTGTCAAATGGATGACAATCAGCTATGATAGTTTATCAAAAAATTTCTCAGGAGTTAATATATTGTCAATTTAAAATTTAGTATCCTTGCTTTTAAGTCAAACTAAAAACTGCCAAAATATATTATGCATTTTAGGGAGATTCCTGTATAAGAAATGGTAATTTGAGGTACTGGTTTAGCAAGATAAAGAGGGAGATCAAAGATAACTTCATCCTTATTTAATGGGCTAGAATTCTCTTATACTTGATAAAACAATAACCTCAAGTCTCTACTTTTTATTACCTGCAATTGAGTTTCTTAGTTTGTTTTCTAACAGTAAATTCTACTTTCTGTAAAACATTAGGTTTGGTGTGGCTGTAACCGTGTCGGCGTCTGTTTAAAATTCCTCTGCAAAATGACATCTATGTTCAATGCTGATTTGGGCCAGGGTTACCACCAAGGTTACGTTCGTACCATTTTGGTACGTTTTAAATAAAACGGTATGTTTTACGTTACGGTCCTAAAAGCGTTAATTTTTGTTACGTTCTGAAATTTATGTTACAATTATGTTACGCTTTTGAATAGTGAGGAAGTTTCACATTTTCTGAGTAATCTATTTTCCCCGTGAAAAAATCCGCCATCCCCATTTTTCGTCTTTTCAACTAGGATTTAGAAGAGGGGTTGGTTGCCCCCAGGCGCATCATGTGCTCAGCCGGCTGTTAAAGGAAGCTTTTGCCTAGAAGCGTTAATTGTATTGCTGCACAGTAGACATTTCTGGGGCTTTTGATAATGTTGTTAATGCCCAGGCCTTGCATTCCCTTGCTTGTTCCGGAGTCAATTATTCAGTTATTTCTACATTGCGATATTGGTATGATAATTCTTATGTGCGTATTAAGTGGCTGTCAAATACTTCTGATTCGGTAGCTGTTTGGAAAGGCGTTGGACAGGGAGGAGTTTTATCTCTTTATATATTTAAATGTGTCCTCGCTACTTGTTTAAAACATCTATCTCCTACTGTGTTTTTTCGTGATATTGGTGTAAGTTATATTGCATACGCCGACGATGTCCTTTTAGTTAGTTTTTTTCGTCGAGGGCTGGCTCAGAACTTTCGTAAGCTGTGTTCTCTATTTGGTGATATCGGCCTATCTGTTAATATGGGAAAGTGTGAGTTTATGTGCTTTAATAGTAGCATTTCTGTATCTCCATTAAACCTTGGTTCGATTTCATTACCTTGTTTGGATAAAGTTAAGCGGCTTGGTATATCGTTTTGCCCGTCCATTTCTGAAACTTGCTCCGAGTTGATTACTAATGCATTAAAAAATATTTGTGTGTCATATGGTAAGATATCTCCAAATAGAGGGTGTTTTTACCGTAAGGGCCTAGCTCGGCTTTATAATAATTTTTGCTCTCCAGAAGTAAATTTTCTATCTGGATTCCACCACTTACTGAGGAAAAAAGATTTACGGAGACTTACACGTGGTTACTTTAGATATTGTAAATATCTGATGTATTTACCCGGCCGTTTTAAAAATAGAAAAATTGTATACCGGTATGGTGTCAATTATTCGTGCGTGCGACAGGCCAGTGTGTCTTATAATATTATTATGAATACTAGTAATGTTGTTTATGTCACTGACCCCTTAGTTTGTTTTTTTCATCGTGATATCGGTTAATTTGTATTTTTTTTGTTGTTGTTTGATTTAGTAATGATGTTGTTATTTTTTCTTTTATATTTTACATTAATCCGCAGTGTCATTTATAATGTTCATATGTGGGTCATAACTAAATTATGATTATTATTATTATTTTAATTACACTGACATGAGTATCGACACTTTTTCTTATCGCGGTCATTTAATCTTACCAAACAATCACTCAGTTATTAGGATGAGAAAATACCCACTTCGCTTATTCGCATAGTAGGTTAAGATAACATTCTCTCATGAGCATACGATTATCATTTGTTTAGTGACGAGTGACAATAGCCGTTCAGTGGTCTCAGCATCTCATAGTTTGATTAGTTGGCACTAAATCTTCTTCCGCTAACAGCCCTGCCAATTTCATTCCAAGAAGAGTCTAGTGTCATTAGTTAATACACATCATATAAAACAGTATATAATAAAAATAAAAAAATTTAGAACCAAATTTGGGCTATATATTTGCACACTAGGGCGGGGGGGGGGAATTTAAAGCAAAGTATATATTAAATACTTAACCTAATCTAGGTACTTACCCCCCCCCCCCCCCCAAAAAAAAAAAAGTTGAAATATCGTAAACGCAATGACAAACCAAGCTTTGCGATTCAATTCTCTACTGACTGATACCGATTTGACTAATTTCCTTTAGCATCTATCTTGCGTGTGTATCAGCAAATTAACGAGTACCGACCATATATGTATTATTCTTTCCATAACAACCTCACCCCCCCCTTTTGATTGGTTTGATATAATATAGGGTTGTATAAAAAAACTGCTCTTTTTATACGGTATTATGAGCACCTAGTATTGAAAGAATATATTAAATAGTCAAAAATAGCCAAGTTTCGGCTATATCTAAGAATTGAGGTAGGTCAATTGAACCGGAATTTTTAATCTTATACTAAACTTTTTCCAAATATTATGGCCAGTTTTTTGACATTATACTCCCCTCCCCATCCACGGTCCCATATATAGCTGTATAAAAACATTTCATCGTTGTGTCGAACCTTGTGATGACATTATTTCTCGTTACAGTCTTTCGTGTTCTTTCATATAGTAAAGTAAAAATTTTATTGGTTGATTTTTTTTAATATTTTCCTAGGGTTATATCCAGAACCATCAGGGGTGTGGGTGTGCTTTCAGAAAAGGGAGGATTATATTTGGTCATATAATAATGTTAATAATTTAATGATGTAATTTATGTGTTCAACCTTCTTTCTTTAGAAGAAGACAATAAGTAAATATTTGTATTCTTAAAATAACTACTTAACAATCTCCTATTTCTATGAAAAAGTCAAACAGTCTTGTATCTGTATAGGGGTAGGCTTAAAGTTTACTTAAAAACTGATTCATAGGGACCACGCAGGTTGGGTCCCCAACCCCCTGAAAACGTAAATTTCTCGGCATTGCTTTGTTAAATTATAGGTTTTTTATTACCCCCCTTAATTTTTTAATTAAATCATTTCCAGTTCATTTTTA
This sequence comes from Artemia sp. Qi Xiang Cuo, assembly GCF_049724085.1. Classification (NCBI taxonomy): domain Eukaryota; kingdom Metazoa; phylum Arthropoda; class Branchiopoda; order Anostraca; family Artemiidae; genus Artemia; species Artemia sp. Qi Xiang Cuo. Next base: position 41,274,585 of record NC_142803.1, read on the forward strand.
TTAACTCGCTGATCTTTTTGTTCCATCTTCCTTTATTTCTTTGTCTCACAATTTTTTTTTATTCGTGAACTATTTTTCAACCACTTCCGAATGTTCAGTTATTTCCCACTTTTATCAGTATAGCACAACAGTAAGACCACAACCCCAAGGCTGTGTTAACTTAGGTTGTAATCTTGGATGAGATATTATATTTTGCTTAAATTTGAAAATAAAAAATTTGAAAACATTAAATATAGGCTAAGTGAAAATTCGGGGTAAAAGATTGGTTCGTTTTTACATAATTTCATCTCTTTTATTTGTTTTCCTCAACTCATTGAATTTTTCTATTTATGAATTTTAAACCTAGATAGGTTTTGTATATGTAAAACCAAAGCTTTTTGCGCTCCTCATGTTTGTTTATATTCATATATTCTTGAGAAAAAAAAAATTCTCTACTTTTTAGTTCCTTTTGAAAATGAGTTTTATTTTTTTTTTATGTTTGATCTCCCCTAAAAATTCTTTGTACGTACCGGGATTTGTGAGACCCATCAAAACAGCTTTGTGAACTCTTCTTTTATTTCTGACTTTCTTTTGGTTGGGAGTTACGATTCAAATTACAAACGGAAAAATGCAAATTATGCCAAATAACTGTTGTTTCGTATAGGAACTGAAGACAACGATTGAAATATTTTTTGTTCGATAAAATAAAAACAAAACAAAAACTCTGTCACTCGGAATTGCTTAAATCTTTATGTTGGAACGATGCAAATTTGAAGCTAGAGGAGGTGAGACTGAGACTGAGCCAATCTAAAATATTAGACGGGAAGGGAGCGATTAAAATGATTTTTTCGGGTCTTTTTAAGAAGATGCATTTATTAAGATCGTTTTTATTGAAATTTAACAACAACAAAAATCTAGTTGGTTTTATTCTTTTCTTCAAAAGTCTAAAGTGTCCTATGTTTATTGATTTGCCTTTTATTTTGTACGTATTACTCATCAGCTTTTGGTTTAAAACACCAAAAATGGCAATTAAAAACAACAACAACAAGATAAGCAAAATAGTAGCCTGGAGTTTTATACACGCATCGGGGGGGGGGCGTCTTTCTGTTGTGCAGGTAAACTGGAAGCAGCACTTAAAGATCAATAAATGGGAATTGCCTGAAGGTAACGAAGCAGGAATTTTTTCTAATATATTCTACTGAAACACCTTTTAAAAGTTGGAAACAAGATTTCTACTGTTACGACGTAAAAATTGAGATAATTTAGGCCTTAAGAGCCCCTAAGCTCCCCCCTTTACGTACCAAAAGTGAGATCGACATTAGTCACTCAGACAAGTCCTGGGACTGTCCTCTCAATAAATACGTGGGCATTGTGTATCATGGATGAAATTTTTTGGTATGACGGCTCCCCAGATTTGGTCAACGTTCAACGTGAAAAGGGATATATGATATTTAAAATAGAGTTTGTTATTTAATGTTAGCAGCGAGTTCACGCAGGCAGGGGCGAATCTCCAGCATTTTTATTGGGGGCAAGAAGGGTCCATATCTGAATAGTCAAAGGGCATTGGACGTAAAATATTTTTTTCTCCACATTATTGTGGGGGCAACTTCCCCTCCCCCTTGCCACCCCCAAACGACGCCCCTGAATGTAGGTAACGCAAGAAACGGATTTCCAAATTCCCAATTCCTACTCGTTTTGTCCAAATTCCAGATGGTTTTCATATTAAATTTAGCGGAATGTTTATACTGGTAAAATGTTTGATTGTAGATTTTTTCATCAAGCTTATGAGTACCTGAAATTCAGTTATATGTTCTACATAACTTGCATTGTGACCACACAAAGCTTGTTTCAAATAAGAGGCAATAAAAATGACACCAAAGAAAATAGCGTGGCTCAGCAACGACCTGGTACTAGACAACAAATAACAAATAAGTCAATCTAATTGATTTATAACTGTTCCCTTATTAAAACCCCCAAATCACCGGTCAAGCAAAAAATAAACACACAACAAATCATTCAGTCCAAAAAAATCCTTGACGGATAGAGAAAAAATCCTGCAAATTACATTATGAGGGTACCTGACCACAATTTTCTAACGAAGATTTATCCCAACCACAAACATTATCCCAAACTGTGTGGGAATAACTTACGCTCTTATCTAAACATAAAACGCTAAATGAAACTCAGATATTCCAAATAAAGCAAGAATATATTGTTTACCAAACATCTTTCTAATTGATTTTCCAATTGTAACACCACAAAATCTCCTACTGGCCTAATTTACATCACATGGAGCGGAATTAAGTGTGTTGTAAAAGTAACTGACCAAATAACATGGCAATACGAACAAAAAACTGAAAAATATATAAAATTCTTTAAAAAAAAATATTTTGTAAAATTACTAGGAAAAGTGTTTAAAATTTCCCTGATTTTCCAACATTCCACATAACTTCACTACACAGTATCGTTATTTGAGGTTTGTAGCTTAAGCATTCACCTACGAATATATAAAGATATGGTAACCTCTGTCTATCAAATGAAGTGTCCCATTGCATTAGTCAAAGTCTCCAAGATTTCTGAGAACGCGGGACCAAGCCCCTCTCCAACTTTGCCAATTTATCTGTTCGAGTACAAACATGTATTGAGCATATAGTATCTCTTTTTTTTTTGGAAGTTGAATGTAGTGCTCCAATTTTTATTGGTTTTAATCTCTGTTTTAATGACTTATTAAGGTTATAAGGAAAAATATAATGCTTAAATAATTTTGAAATACATATTTTTACAAGACACATTTTTAATGAATAAAAATATCAATTAACTTCAAGTGACAAAACAGAAAATGCTGACTAGCTTTTAATGGGAATCCGAACCTTAATGCTGTATTGTTACCAGTGTCGTTACTAGCCAAAATGTTTTTTTTTTTGGGGGGGGGGAGCAAAAATTTTACCGACTGGCTGGCCATTTTACCGACTGTTTTTTTGTCAATATAATTAGCATAATGTCTGTTTCGAATACAATACGGAAATTCACTGCACGAGTCGGTAAAACTGCTGTATTTACCAACCGAGATTTAGATTTCGGCACACATCATGTCACTATCTTAAAGTTGATTATTTAACCAAATAGAAAGTTGTAGTGCCATCTGTAAAATCACGGTAGGAGTCAGTAAAACTGCTGTGCTTATCGATCAATTTCAAAATTCCTATAGATAACATGTCAGTATTGTCGTGGTCTTTATTCAACCGAACAAAGAATTTTAGCGATGTTCTTTGCCATCTGTGCATAATGGACAGAAATAACCAGATATCCAAAAAAGGAGTGTTTTCACTGGGGTCCGAGATTTTAGCCATCTTATGTTATAGCCAGTTTCTATCTGCGATTCTGGCTGAGTCTGTTATTTCATTTCCTGTATTTGGAACTGAGGTAGAAGAATGGTATACTTCCTAAGCTTGAATAGTTCTCTACTGTTAAAAGAATCGAACTTCGCCCTTTACTCCTTGCTCAGATCCAATAGCAGTTAACCCGTGACAAGAAATCAAGCTCTGAACTAATCGAATACAAATTTTTTCTTTTAAGTAGATTAATCATAATAAACTACCTCATTTACTCCAAGAGGAATTCTTATTGTGTACTTACCGGTTCTAATTCCTGAATTTTGAAGGTAGTATTGCTACAAATTTATAAAATATACTATAAGAAAACCAAAAATCAAATTTCCTTCACGTAGATTTGAGCTCAAAATATGCGTAAACTTAGGCCCAAAATGAAAAAAGATGTTCTTTCTCATGAAACAAATAAGATTGAAAAATATATAACTTGAAAATAAGCTCTACTGAGCCGATAAATCAAATTTGGAACAAATTAATTAATTGATATTATCCCGTTTTTACTCTTTCGCTATTGCTCATATTGTCGCATCCAATAATCCTATGGTCCCTAATCATTGCTGAAAAACAGAAGTAGATAACAATTAATAAAAAGTTATATAAAATAAGTTTTAAATCTAAAAATCAGTTTGTAGTTCAAATCGAAAGTGATTTTCAAAAGCAACTGATTCAATAGTATGATTATTTTTGTTTTGGCCTGAAAACTAAAAATTATGTTGAAAAAGAAGTTTAATTTACCATAATTCCTGCAGAGAGAATAATTTTGCAGAGGAATAACCCATCTGATGTTTGTTAATTTCAAAAAAGTATTGTTAGTTCTTTATTTGAACTGGACCAAATCCAGAAAAACAACTCGCGAAGTCCTCGCTTCCGGCTACAATTTTGCAAGACCATTAAGTAACTGAAAAATTTGCAAATTCGCAATGAGTACTCGTACTACCAAAAACAAATTTGAGGAGTAAAAAAAAAAAAAAAAAAAAAAAAAAAGGAATTCGACTCACTGCTTTGCCAAAAGAGAATGAATGCACTTTTAAGGTCATTTAAGCAGCTACTAAAACTGTGACGACTATCGAGTTTGTTTTATTCGCCAAACACACATTTGCGTGTTCGACCACCTCACTAATGATAGTTGGTTCAATAATTTAATAAGAAATATTGAGCTTCAGCTATATTGGGAATCATTACACAGAAAATTTGAAAAATAGACTTCCTTCACTTTAAAAATGTCACGTGTTTCAAACAGTTCGTGGTAACAAACTGTAAGTAAGGAGCGACTTGGTCCAATTACAGCCAAAACTCTAGAAAATGAAATTTGATAACAACAGATAAATCAAAAGAATAGACTCTCTATGCTGATTCCATAATATATAAAATTTAATGTCACCCATCAAAAGCTACGAGCCTGAAATTTTTTTTCTTGATTTTTAAAAAGGGGGGAACACCCCGAAAGTCGCATCTTAATGGGAAAAGTAGTAACCTATATGCTGTTCCAGCCAGTGATTGCGTAATATGCCTTACCAGGGCCATTTGCCTATTACAATGAACTCTACATGGGTTGCTAGACAGGTTTTCTATTATGACACCCATTTTTGGAGGTCAAACAGAGAGAGAGTGGTGGATACACTAACTTGATTAGTAGTTGGATTCGGATATAAGGAGTAATTTTCATTGTATTTCATATTAGTAAGAGAATTGAATTTAGAGAGAGAGAATAGTTTATTTGAGAGGATATTAGTGGAGAAAAAATGAGTGGTGCATTTACACTATTGGAGATTAATGATGGAACTGACAGCAGCAGCAGCAATGATATACGTGTACCTAATGTAGCTGTGGAAATAACCGCTGGCTGTAGACTATGTCTTGAATGGGACATTATGTATGCGAGATACGTGATATCATTAAGCAAGTTTAAGCAGGATGAGCAAATATGTTTTGCTGGGAAAGTGAATATTTTCCATATAAATAAACTTCGGTCAGCATTAGATGTCCTATCGAAATATATTGATGAGAACAAAATGCATCAGTGAATATTATTATTATTGTAATTATGTTCAATAAAAATGTTTCTAAATCAATGATATTTTTCTTTCTTTCTATAGTAGACTAGCGTATATTTTCTAGAGTACAAAAAGAAATTCTGATTAGTCTGAAGATGATCATGAGAGAGTTAGGACTCTAAAAAAAATTGATGGATTCGAGAGAGAGCGAATCATGACGAATCTAGTTCTTATGGAAAAACGTTTGATTCTAGATGATGATTTTCTTGAGTTGTCTATTCAAAGGAAGATATTTTTTCGGGGAATGCTTTTCGATATAATGAAAACTGATTCTCCATCATTAGACTATTGTATGAAGCTTCGACATCGTGGTCCAAAAGCATTTAGACAATTTATTGATATATTGGTCACGACACGGCAAAATGATATTGTGGATATACTTTTAAGCATTAGTTCAAAAATTTAGGACTTTTTTTGTGAGAAAGATGATTCTCAAGGATGATTTACTGCTCTCTATCTCTATCTCAGACAATTTTGTTTGTTGCTAGCTCAGTTCCATTATGATAGTGAGAGTGTCAACACATGACAAAATTTTCCATACATGTCCGTTATGTAAGTACTCACTGGGCATCTGGACATTATCATGGGAGAATTGCACAATGATTGAGGAGAATGATGAAAAGTGTAGATTATTCAACCCGTGTAAATTGCATAGAGTATATGCTTTACAAATTAAAGGTTGTAATTCCTGTCTTGAAGAGGTGTGTGACTCTCATCCTAGAGGTCACCTATGCTCCAATTGTCATTATGATAAATGTAACCAGTGGGAGAGTACATACCGCGGAATGATTGGAAAGAATCCTAACCATGATTTTAGTTTATTGCTACGAGATTGGTATCGTCGTGGTTTAAGATTGTTCTGGGAGGAGGACCCGGGTCAACGATTCAACTGTTGGAACAACAAAAGAATATGGTTTCTACGTCATCGTTGTGAAGACACTGGGTCTTATGATTATAAGCCCACTGATTTTCATTTGGCTGTGACAGAATGTGATTCGAAACTTGAGGACACTGTTTATGAAACTGCTTCAAATAAGCAAATTGAAACATGTGAATTCTATAGAATGAATGAGAATAGTATCATTGACTATACAAAGAGATATGACAAGAGTGAAGTTACACTCTACTGTAGAAAATGTGACCCTGACATTGCAGTACATAAGGATCAGTACACTGTGAATTCATATAATCTAGCCGCACTAGTTCTTGTTGACAAAGACCTAGTAGTGGATGAAACCTAAATAGTATAAAACTCGTTTTTATATTGTATATAATTTTTTTTTATTATTAATAAAAAAATCAAAATACATATTTAGAAAATTTTATTATCAGGGCAATAAAATAGATATTAAGAAAAATTGTAAGTATATTTTCCAATATAAAGTCGTTCAATCGAGGTAAGTCAACTTAGGAGTCGAGAAACTGCTTGTAGCTGTAACCACGACATCTGAACATGAAAAAGAGAGGTGCACGAAGGTCACATGTCCTAGTTGCTAAATCCTGCACTTTTCGTTGATTTTGAATAACGTTTTTCCCGCTGTTTTCGATAAAGTTGCTGATGTATGGAGCGTAGAATTTATACGATAGACCAAGAGGGTCAAAAAATTCAATATTCTTCGCTGTTGGAAAGATGCATAGCCAATGACCGGTCTTCAAAGTCGACGGACTGCTATTAACAATGATTAGGATGTTGTTAACACTCGGAATGTTTTCAATGAAGTCCGAAGGTATGCAATAGGACTTGTCTCTGGGCATGTCTGGATCCATACTAAATACGTTGATTATTTGGTTTGGGTTCATGGTGCTAGGTCTATTAGAACACTGCTGCCGGGCGGGATTTTCGAATAGGTTTCAAATTGACTCAGTGATATGAGCGTGATACTCTCGGTCAGAGTATTGCCAAATACACACTCTAAACGTACATTCCCTTTTTTTACTATGGTCATATCCTGTTGTGCCAGACAAGTCCAAAATAATAAAACCATGATTTTTTTAAAATAATGAATCGCTTAATCCATTTTCAAAAAGTTGAGATTCATGATCTAGGGAATTCATAGTCAACTCGTACAGAGTTCAATAGGATTTTTTGTCAAATGATAGAGTGTACAGTGAAATACCATTCACTTTGCACACAAGGCTAGATAGACCAAAAAATTGAAATTGTGGGGGGATTCAGTCCAGGATCCAACGGCACTGCCACTCTTCACAAAGACCAAAGCCAATTTTTATGTGATTTTTGCATTGATAAAATATGAATCGATGAATAGCTACAAGACCCTGTGGCCCTGTGCAATTAATTAGTGATCGTCTGGGGACCGAGACGTTTAATGTTGTTGCCACGGGCTCTTAGCTTTTCAACTACCAATGCAACCGAGCTCATAAACTGTTGTTTTCGGACGTGGAGAATTGACGATATGATAATAACATTTGCATTGGGTGCTGCAGGAAGTGTTTTTCTCAAAATGAAGTTTGATGGGGCCATCTGTAACTTTATGTCAATATTGACATTGGGGGGTAGACATTGGGATATATTGAATATCTCATGATTTAATTTTCAAACTAGATGATACTCCTGGGTCACTGCAGTAGTCAACTCACCGTCACCATCAACACCAGACCGATATTAATAGCCTAATGGTCGTGCTCTCAACTCCTTTTAAGCCTATGGTGTCATCACCATAGATTGTATTTAGCTTTCATAGTTTGATAAATTATTGCTAGTGCTTACCTATATTCCATTAATAAATACATTAATTTGTTTGAAGAGGTTGTGTAGAATACAGTTTTCAAAGGAGAGACCATCGCCGGCATTTGGAGTTGTATTATCTGACTTTTTCTTCACCACAACATTTAAATCAATAAATGTTGACAACAAATCAATGAAATAGTCTTCATTGTAAAATATTTGATAGTGTATATTTTCCGTAAGGGGTTGTTGGGGGTGGAATTGCTCATAGTACCTATACTTGACAGTAACATCAACATTGTTAGCATTGAAATGGGATTCAATGAGGAGCTAAGTGATGGATATGATTCCTTGTGAGGGAGATAAATCATTCTAGGCGAAGAGATTTTCCCTTGATTTAACAATATTTGTCTTCGTCCTTCTTCTCCCGTTTAGTAGTCTTCGAGGATTTGCTCACCAAAATCTTTATTGATTGTCTTCGAGTTTTACATTAGTGGAAAGTAATAAGTGACTTACGTAGGCAAATCCTCTTATATCCCTCCCCAAGTTGCCATAATATTAGGTGATCACCAGTAGCTCTTGCGGAAGATCTAATATTTTCCTTAACACTCTCCTAGAAATTCTTGCCTTACCCCCAGTCCTGTAGTGTTGAGGCAGAAAAATTTGAAGCAACACGTAAATGATATTTTCTGGCAAGGGGTAGAGTAGAACGAAACAACCTTACATACCAAATACCAAGAGCATAGCCAGACATTGTAGAACGCCCCTTGTAATACTCCAATCTATTGCCTATTTGACGTGGACTCAAAGCACCAAGATAATAATCGATATTGGGACAGACAAATGGAATTCTTCTATTGTTCATTTTAGGTGTCTTTGCTGTCTTTAACAATGGGTCGAAAATGGCATGTAATCACTGCGCGGTCTTTTGTTATTGTTAAAAGATCAACCAAATTACTTCTTAGTGATAACTGACAGAGTTCCAAATAGGAAGTATTTAAAGGAACATACTGAAGATGCTTAATATTATAGTGATGAACAAGTTCATGAGTTGTTTTTCGCTCAAGAACACGTAGGAGGGGGACATTTGAATTACCGACTCTCGATGTTTCCATAAAGGATACATAGAGAAATATGCAAGAGTCCGAGGCAAAACCAGGTGGATAATCAGCAAAAATAACTTGATCCATCCCATAAACGGTGTCATCATTTTCCCCATTGATCATAGTCTGTTTAAAGCAAAGAACATCTCTCAGATTATCATTCAGAACAATAGTTATAGTGGAAATAGGTGAGGTAATTAGTATCCTATCTTGTTTCAAAGAATAATTAAAATAGAATATATTATTTCTGCGACATGAGATTTTTCTATTGATTGCACGACACAAATCTCCTATATTGTCCTATTCAATGTATTTCAAATTGGCATGTGGATAGTCATTATATTTAAGTGCTTCAACCCATTCATAGTCGACAAAGAGTGTCCAATCGAATGGTATGACTTTAATATCATACACACGATCTTTTTTCAGGATGTCAAAGGTATTTTTGAGGATACAGTCGACAAGAGCCACTTCATAAGCACCATCAAATTTGATGGCAGGGGAGAGTTTTGTCAAAAAATCACTTGTCGTATTCAAGTCATTGTAAAGAGGATATGAAACGTTGGACATGATTGTTATATAGAAATTATTAAGCATTGTCAATATTTTTAAAACCGATTCAAGAATCAAAATCAGAATTGTATCCTAGCCACTGAACAAGTTACTGTTTCTTACCCCTGCGAGTATGTCTCTTTAATATCTTTCCAATTTGATAGATTTCACTAGCATTTTTAACATTTTTTAGTTCATAGTCATAAAAGCCGCCGAGAATCTCATCATCTTTGGTATCAATCAGGTGATAAGCTCTGGGTTTGGTGTCTACGATTTTTGCCACTTTAAAAAGTTCTGTGGACCAAGAGTAAGTCCCCTTTTCAAACAAATTTGTAGTTCTATCAAATCGAACACTATCAACAACATTCAATTTGTTTGTCATCTTCTTCTTGACAGCTGACGATTCACTGGAATACTGTTTAAAAAAAGTTTAAATTATATCATGTTCAGACTGATGAACTTCCGTTGGCGCAGAGTTTGATAATGATCTATGAGCTTGCTGATTATAAATCAACATGATTTTATCAAGATCATGAATAAAAGTCGATTTATTTTTCAATGTAAAATACCTTGAAATTAAAAGTCGAATAGTTCTTATCAATCGTTCGGCCAATGCGGCCTTTATAGGAATGTGACTATGATAGAGCAGTTTACTATATTTCTCTAGTACTTTTGCAACATGGGGATTAACAAATTCATTACCGCGATCCGTTGGAATTTTTTTTATACGAATCCTGTTGGAGAACATTTTCAATTACATGAGCAACTTCAACACCTCTCTTTGATCGCAATGGACTTGCACATGCATAGTGACTATAAACACTGATTTCGAGTACAATGTACTTGTACGGTGTATTGTGACGTCTTTGAAGCTCAACTAGAATCAGGAGATCTGCTTGCATTATATGCAATGGGTAAAAGGCTTTAGTTTTTCGATATTGATTGGCATGAAGTCTATGATTTCTATGCAAAGTGTAACTTGATTCATTTTGTAGATAGTCTTGTACACTTCTAGTGTGAACACCAGTGACTTTGGAAAGAGTGATGGCGGAACTTAAACTACCCCCCTCCCCAATATTTTCACTAACACCTTTCAGAACTTCAGCGATTTTGAACGTAAACACGTTGTGTAACGACCACTGCTCTTTTGTATACTGGCCCTTGGTGGTGGTGGTGATGGTGACATTGACTTGATACGTCTTCACTTTTGTCCAGCTATCAGTAGTGTGCTAGTATTTTCCGAAATTGATTTAAAATATTCTTCTTCAAGTTAATTTTTTAATGGTGTCATTGATCTTGTTGTTGTTGTTGATGATGACGATGATTCATGTTCATTTCATTTTTTTCGAATTTTTCTATTACCAATAAGACTTTTGGGGAAGTTTAGTGTATTTAGAAAGTTGTATAGATGAGTGTCAAATGATAGTAGTGATTTACGATTTGTAACCTTATCATAGATTAAATCAAGTTGATTATAGCTCTTGCCTTGAATTATAATTCATTTTCCATTGCTCTCAACTTGAACGTGACCACTTTCCAAGAGATAGGCTAGGATTCGTGTTATTTTTTCAAGATACTAGTGTGCTCTTAGAGTTCTAAATTTCATTAAAATCGAATCCAAGTCTTCCTTCTTCAGTTGTAATCCATCAGAAGCAGAACGCTGAGAAGGTAATTCTTTCTGGGGATCAGTAGCAGCAGCAACAGTGGGCTTCGACCGATAGGACTTGTGCTTGTCCGCTCGGCGAAGTGCATCTTGAAGTAAAAAGAGTTTCTTATCATCATCAATATTTTATTGTCAAGGAATTTACTCAGATTGTTCTCAAAGAACTCAACAGATGAGAGAGCGAATTCTATTTGCTTCAATTTATAGAGTTTTTCCATTCTCTTTCTCTCTTTAGAGAAAACCTATTACAAGTCCTACAATTATTCGCAGTAAAAGTTTTGAAAAAGCTATCGACCACCTGAAAAAGTCGTTTCCTTTTGAAATTCTTTCCTTTCTTTTTAGAGGCCAATGTACGTACAATGGAACGATGGTGCTTTGCCTGTTGCTTAATTCCTTCCGACACTTGGACATTACCCTCGGTCAAATTTAAACAAAGTTCGGATATTAGATTAATGAAATTGTTGTAAATACCGTGTTTGAGTGTTGGTCTCCTGAGCGGAGGTTTTCAAGTTCTTAGAACTGAAAACAAATGTCTATTTTCACGTTGTTTCTTCAGTGTCATGATAGCAACTAATAGGTCTTTTTAGTGTTCACGGGAGATATACTGTAATTTCATTGTCAAAAATATCTGTGACTACACGCAGATCCTCGGGTGTATTTTGATTAAGATCCAATAGGATGTAGCCGTAGGTTATATTAGTTGCCTGATTGTCTGCTGAGAGCAGAAATTTGGGGGCTCCCGTATATATCTGTTTATTGAGAGTTAGTCGCATGATAGACTCATGGACAACTCTGCATACGGTATAGTGGGTACAACTCAATACAAATGTTTGTATTCATGTACTTTGGTGAGATAGGTTGTGTAGAGCTTGAGCAATGAAACTCCGCTCGTGATTCGAGCGAATAATGAACGGCTGCAGTAGTTCATGGGACCATTGTTCAATAGATTCAGCCATATCATCAATGATCGACCAAGAGTTTTGTTTAATAATGCTGAAAACATCAAGCCCCTGAATGGATTGTATCTTCACAAACCCCGTCGTTGCAGCAATTGATTTTATTTTATCATATGAATCCTGCCAAATACTACAATACTAATAAGTTTATTTTGCCTTTTGCACAAATATTTTATTGCAATTTTAAATTATTTTATTTGAGTGTTGTTTTGCCCGACATTGACGGTCAAAACAGAAACGATCTGAATGGTGTTTTAAATTGATACATGTTCCCTTCAACAGTTCACCTTGACAACTAACTGCAGACTATGGCTGTCTAATGACTAAATAATTTCCCTATTACTACTACTCCGTTCAAGAATAATAACGAGAAGAAGAAGAAGAAGAAGAATAATATTTTCTTTTATTATATACATAAGAAAGGTGACAATACTTTAAAAAAAAAATACTACATTGAAAAAGGCACATTAAACATGAATAAAAAAAATACACCTTTTTAATTTATTTATAATAAAAAAAATACACCATTTACATAGCCACTAGAAAAAAAAATGAACACTTAAATAAATACACTTTTTTTTATTTATTTATAAAAAAATACAACATTTATTGGAATAATGCACTTGAAATAATATCACTTTTATTTACACCATTTTAAATTTTGGGGTCCCCCCCCCCCCCGAGGGGTGGCCGCTGCGGCGGTCGGGGGCGGGAAGCGCCGGGCGCCCGCTGCGGCGGGCCCGGGCCTATATAAGGGTTTTATCAAAGAGGTAGTCGTATAGACTTTGAAAAAAGCCTCATTTGCATCGTCAATTCGAAAAGTTACTGCATGCATCATCGTCATTATCATCAACAGTCAAGAATAACATCGACACCATTAACAAAGTCATACGTGAAGAAGAAGATATCCAAAGCAGTTGTGGTTGATCTAGGTTCACTTAGAGTGGCGCGCCACTTTGACGTCTCACTAGTCAACGTCATCATTTGTGTCGATTATTCATCGACTGTATAAAAACGGAGCTAGAACTTTCAGTTGAGATCAAATGAGGCTTTGTTCAAAGTGGCTGAGTACTGACTACCTCTTTGATAAAACCCTTAGTATAGGCCGGGGCCTAACGCAGCGGGCCCCGGCGCTCTTTCCCCGGCCGCCGCAGCGGTCACACCAAGAGTGTACGAGACTATCTACAAAATGAATCAAATTACGCTGTACATAAAAGTGATAGATTTCAGTGCATTATTCCAATAAATGTTGTATTTTTTATACATAAATAAAAAGTGTATTTATTCAAGTGTCTCTTGATTCTAGATGAGCTATGTAAATGTTGTCATTTTATATCATACAAGTACATTCTACTTACAATCAGGTGTTTATAGTCGCTATGCATATGCAATGTCCATTGTGATCAATGAGAGGTGTTGAAGTTGCTCAGGCCATTGAAAGTATTCTCCAACAGGATATCGTATAAGAAAATATTATACGGATTGCGTTAGTGCATTCTCGTTAATCTCCATTGTTGCAAAAGTACTAGTAGAAATATAGTACACTGTTCTAGTCATTAGTCACAGTCCTATAAAGGCTGCAGTTAGTTGTCCGGAACGATTGATAAGAACTATTCGACTTATTAATTTCAAGATATTGTACCATTGCAAAATACATCTGCTGTTGTATGTCATGATCTTGATAAAATCACTGTTGATTTATAATCAACGACCTCATCAAATCATTGTCGAAACTCTACGCCAACGGAAGTTCATCATTCTGATCATGATACAATTGACACCTTTCTTAAACAGTATTCCAATGAATCGTCGGCTGTCAAGATAGAAGATGAAAAATAAATTCAATGTTGGTGATACTGTTCGAATTAATAGAACAACTAATGTTTTTGAAAAGGAGATTTACTTGTGGTCCGCAAAACTTTTTAAGGTGGGAAAAATCTTAGACACCAAAACCCATAACTTATCGCCTGCTTGATACCAAGGATGATGAGATTCTCGGTGGCTTTTATGAGTATGAGCTAAAAAAAGTTAAAAATGCTAGTTAAATCTATCAAATTGGAAAGATATTAAAGAGATATACTCGTAGGGATAAGAAACAGTTACTTGTTTGGTGGCTAGTATACAATTCTGATTTTTATTCTTGGATCGTTTTTAAAAATATTGAAAATGCCCAATGATTTCTATATAACATTAATGTCCAACGTTTCCGATCTTCTTTAAAATGACATGAATACAATAAGTGTTTTTTGGACAAAAATCTCCCCTGCCATCAAATTTGATGGTGAATATGAAGTGGCTCTTGTTGACTGTATTCTCAAAAATACCTATGACATACTGAGAAAAGATCGTGTTTATGATATAAAAGTTATACCATTCGATTGGACACTCTTTGTCGACTATGAATGGGTTGAAGCACTTAAATCTAGTGACTATCCATATGTCAGATTGAAATACATTGAATATGATAATATGGGAGATTTGTGTCGTGCAATCTATAGAAAAATCTCATATCGTAGAAATAGTATATTCTATTTTAATTATTCATTGGAACAAGATAAGATACTCATTACCTCACCTATTGCCACTAAAACTATTGTTCTGAATGATAATCTGAGAGATGCTCTTGGCTTTAAACAGAATATGATCAATTGGAAAAATACTGGCACCGTTAACGGGATGGATCAAGTTATGTTTGCTGATTATCCACCTGGTTTCGCCTCGGACTCTTGCATATTTATCTATGCATCCTTTGTGGAAACGCCGAGATTCGGTAATTCAAATGTCCCCCTCCTACTTGTTCTTGAACGAAAAACAACTCATGAACTTGTTCATCACTATAATATAAAGCATCTTCAGTATGTTCCTGTAAACACTTCGTATTTGGAACTCTGTCAGTTAACACTAAGAAGTTTAATTGGGTGATCCTCTAGCAATAACAAAAGGCCTAGCAGTGATTACATGTCATTTCGATCCATTGTTAACGACAGCACAATCACCTAAAATGAACAATAGGAGAATTCCATTTGTCTGTCCCGATATCGATTGTTATGTTGGTGCTTTGAGTCCACGTCAAATAGGCAATGGATTGGACTACTACAAGGGGCATACTAAACTGTCTGGCTATGGTCTTGGTAGCTGGTTTGCTAGGCTATTTCGTTCTGCACTACCCCTTGCCAGAAAATATCTTGTATCTGCTGCATCAAATTTTGCTGCCTCCACACTACAGGACTGGGGGTCGGGCAAGAATTTCAAGGAGTGTTAAGGAAAATATTAGATCTTCAGCAAGAGCCATTCGTGATCAACTAAAATCTCGACAAAATGGGGAGAGGTCGAAAACGATGCGCTCGCGTTACTCACTCACCAGTCTTCACCCACGTAGGAAGCAAAGGACATCATCAAGTACTTTGAGGACCATAATAACGAAGAGCAATAAGCAGAAGAAGAAAAAAAAGAAAAAGACTGTTAGATCAAAGAAGGATTTATTCTCTTAGGATGACTTATCTCCCTCACAGGGAATCAAATCCCTCAATTAGGTCCTCATTGAATCTATTTAACGCTGAAAATGTTGATGTCAGTGTCAGGTATGGCTACTATGAGCAGTTTCACCCCCAACAACCCCTCTCGGAAAATATAAACTTTCAAATATTTTCCAATGAAGACTATTTCATTGATTTGTCGTCAACATTTATTGATTTAAATGTAGTGGTGAAGAAAAGGTCAGATAATACAACTCCAAATGCCGGCAATGGTCTCTCCTATGAAAACTGTAATCTACACAACCTATTCAAACAAATTAATGTATTTATTAATGGAAAATTGGTGAGCACTAGCAATAATTTATCAAAATATGCAAGCTACATACAATTTGTGATGATGACACCAAAGGCTTACAAGCAGTTGAGAGGACGATCATTAGGCTATTAATATCTTTCAGGTGTTGATACTGACGGTGAGTTGACTACTACAGTGACCTAGGAGTATCATCTAGTTGGAAAATTTAGTCATGAGATATTCAATATATCCCAATGTCTACCCCCCCAATGTCAAGATTGACATAAAGTTATAAATGGCCCCATCACATTTTATTTTGAGAAAAACACTTCCTGCAGCACCCGATGCAAATGTTATTATCATATCGTCCATTCTTCACGTCGAAAAACAACCGTTTATGAGCTCTTTTGCATTGGCAGTGGAAAAGCTAAGAGCCCATGGCAACAACATTCAACTTCTTGGTCCCCATATGATCACCAATCAATTTCACATTGCCACCGCCTCTTGTAGCTATAGTGATTCATCATTTATCAATGGAGAAAACCCATCAAAATTGGCTTTGGCCTTTGTGAAGAGTGGCTGTGCCGTCGGATCCTGGACTGAATCCCCCCACGATTTTAATTTTTTTGGTATATCTAGCGTTGTGTGCAAAGTAAATGGTATTCCACTGTACACTCTATCATTTGACAAAAAATCCTATTGAACTCTCTATCAGATGACTATGCAATCCCTAGATCATGAATCTCAACTTTTTGAAAATGTATTAACCGATTCAATGTTTTCAAAAAATCATGGGGTTATTGTTTTGGATTTGTCTGGCACACAGGATATGACCATAGTACGAACAGGAAATGTACGTTTAGAGTGTACATTTGCCAATGCTCTGACCGAGAGTATCACGCTAATATCACTGAGTCAATTTGAACCCTATTGGGAAATCACGCCCGACGGCAGTGTTCTACTAGACCTAGCACCATGAACACAAACCAAATAATCAACGTATTTAGTATGGATCCATACATGTCCCGGTACAAGTCCTAGTGCATACCTTCGGACTTCATTGAAAAAATTCCAAGTGTTAACAACATCCTAATCATTGTTAATAGCAGTCCGTCGACTTTGAAGACCGGTCATTGGCTATGCATCTTTCAAACAGCGAAGAATATTGAATTTTTTGACCCTCTTGGTCTATCGTATAAATTCTACGCTCCATACATCAGCAACTTTATCGAAAGCAGGGGGAAAACCATTATTCAAAATCAACGAAGAGTACAGGATTTAACGACTAAGACATGTGGCTTTCATGCACTACTCTTTTTCATGTTCAGATGTCATGGCTACACCTACAAGCAGTTTCTCGACATCTACGTTGACTTACCTCGATTGAACGACTTTCTAGTGGAGAATATACTTACAAGTGTATTTAATATTGATTTTAGTGCCCTTAGAATAAAATGTTCTAAAGATGTATGTGAAATTGTTTATTAATAAAAAAAAAAATAAAAAAAATTATATACATGATAAAACGACTTTTCTACTCTTTAGATTTCATCCACTACTAGGTATTTGTCGACAACAACTAGTGCAGGTAGATTATCTGAATTCACAGTGTACTGATCGTGATGTACTGCAATGTCAGGGTCACATTTCCTACAGTAGAGTGTAACTTCACTCTTGTCATATCTCTTTGTATAGTCAATGACACTATTCTCATTCATTCTATAGAATTCACATGTTTCAATTTGCTTATTTGAAGCAATTTCACAAACAGTGTCCTCAAGTTTCGAATCACATTCCGTCACAGCCAAATAAAAATCAGTGGGCTTATAATCATAACACCCATTGTATTCATAACGATGACGTAAAAACCATCTTCTTTTGTTGTTCCAACAGTTGAATCGATGACCTGTTTCCTCCTACCAGAACAATCTAAAACCACGACGATACCAATCTCGTAGCAATAGACTAAAATCACGGGTAGGATTCTTTCCAATCATACCGGGATATGTACTCTCCCACTGCTTACATTTATCATATTGACAATTGGAGCATAGGTAACCTCTAGGATGAGAGTCACACACCTCTTCAAGACAGGAATTACAACCTTTAATTTGTACAGCATATCCTCTATGCAGTTTATATGGGTTGCATAATCTACAATTTTCATCATACTCATCAATCATTGTGCAATTCTCACATGATGATGACCAGCTGCCCAGTGAGTACATACATAACGGACAAGTATGGAACATTTTGTCATGTGTTGACACTCTCACTATCACAATGAAACTGAGCTAGCAACAACACAAATTGTCTCAGATAAAGAGAAAGATAGGAGTAAATCATCCTTGAGCACCATCTTTCTCATAAAAAAATTCCTAAGTTTCAAAACTAATGTTTAAAAGCATATCCACAATATCATTTTGCCGTGTCGTGATCAATATATCAATAAATTGTGTAAATGCATTTGGACCACGATGTAGAAGATTCATACAATACTCTAATGATAGAGAATCAGTTTTCATTATATGAACAAGCAATCCCCAAGAAAATATCTTCATTTGAATGGGCAACTCTAGAAATTCATCATCTAGAATCAAACGTTTGTCCATAAGAACTAGATTCCTCATGATTTGCTCTTTCTCGAATCTATCCATTTTTTTTTAGTCCTAACTCTCTCACAACCAACTTAAGACTAATCAGAATTACTTTTTTTAATCTATAAAATATACGATAGTATACTATAGAGAGAAAGAAAAATACCATTGATTTAGAAACAGTTTTATTGATCATAATTACAAAAATAATAATATTCACTGATGCATTTTGTTCTCATCAATATATTTCGATAGGACATCTAATGATGACCGGAGTTTATTTATATGGAAAATATTCACTATCCCAGCAAAACATATTTGCTCCTCCTGCTTAAACTTGCTTAATGATATCACGTATCTCGCATACATAATGTCCCATTCAAGACACAGTCTACAGCCAGTGGTTATTTCCACAGCTACATTAGCTACTCGTAAATCGTTGCTTCTGCTGCTGTTAGTTCCATCATTAATCTCCTATAGTGTAAATGCTCCAATCATTTTTTTTCTACTAATATCCTCTCAAATAAACTATTTTCTCTCTCTGAATTAAATTCTCTTACTAATATGAAATACAATGAAAATTACTCCTTATATGCGAATCCAACTACTAATCAAGTTAATGTGACCGCCACTCTCTCTGTGTGACCTCCAAAAATGGGTGTCATAATAGAAAACCTGTCTAGCAACCCATGTAGAGTTCATTGTAATAGGCAAATGGCCGTGGTAAGGCATATTACGCAATCACTGGCTGGAACAGCATATAGGTTACTACTGGGAAATCATACCGTCAGATTCCGCGTATAAGAGAACCGTACTACAGAGGTTTCAAGCTCCCATCTGGAAAATGTAGAAGTTTGTATTTTTTGCCAGGGGTGATCGTATCGAACCAATGGTCCTACAAGATCAGGAGAGTCGAAAATGTCCCCCACGAAAACTCCAAATACCACTCGCTCCAGACTATTTCTTGGCCTTCTTTCATTTGAAAAAATAAAATCTATTCATTTAATTTCTGACAGTTTTTCAAATCATGCAGGAAATCCCCACATGAAGAATCTCATGTGTGAAAAAGTCCTCCACGAAGAATTCCTCTTGTGGAAAATCTTTTTCCGCTGGAAAAATCCCCCAAACAATTCCAACCCCTTTGAAGATTTCACCCACAACATCTACACATTAAAATTTTGTCACCAAAGAGAAAATAAGATAAATAAAAAGAATTTTGTGTTGGAATTCTGGCAAATTCTCCCCGTAATCCCCCCCCCTGAAAATTCGCCGTTCCCGAAAAATATTTGTATGCTTTCCAATAACCAGGGCCGTCACGTATGGGGGAGGGGGGGCTTGCAAAAATGAGTCTTGAACTCTTTTCCCCGTGTCTTATTTGACAAGGTTTCGTAAAAGAAATTTTCACCATTTAAGCTACAGATTAACATCTTAAGGTAAAGATCGTTATTTTAAGCTAGACTTGACATTTTAAAGCAGTTTTTTTTTTAGTATTTCTAATCCTAATATCAGTAATTTGGTTATTGAGTTAAGTGGACATTGTCTCCTATTGGACGAGAGCCTCGTATATTGAAGATTCTTTATTTTATAAGAAGGATTTCTGAAAACAAAAAATATATTTTAATAATAGCAAGACATGGGTAAGAATTTCGACCAGAGCCTAAAATTCTTTACTCGAATAGTTCCACCTCTTCTCTCAGTAAGAATAATAACTATTTGACAAAAATAGCAGTTATGACCTTTAGCTAAAAGGCTTTAGCTAAACTTGGTTAGACTCATCAAAACATTGGATGTGAGCACATGTCGTCAACAACTACACACCTTAAGAAGAATCTACTTCACAGCAAGAACAATAGTCATTTACTCTTAAAGTAAATTACACAGCACACATTCACAAAACCGCCATTACTAAGATAAGACTTTACTTGTTGGCTCCATTAGTGTAGGAGATTTTTGTTACAAGACCGATAATTATCTCCAACAAGTCTTTCGTTTCTAGATAATTTTGATCTCCCATATTATTGTTTACCCGATTAAAAGCAAAACATACAGTAAATTCATATGACATGATTGAAGCTGACCAAAGACAAATTAGGCCCACCCCCCCAAAAAAAATGTGGTTGGTAAATGTTGTTAAAAAATATTAGTGACATCTCTTCTTTTAGGAGTGGAATTAAAGAAATGCTTTTTAATGAACATGGGTTTTAGCTTTTATTGGGGGGAGCGAGAGAGGGAGTGGGGGTAAATGAACTAATAATTATGTCCTTTCAAGGTATGAACAGACTAGTGCAATTGATTAAATTGTTTTGTTATAAGGTTTGTGGTACCGATTAGGAAGTATGTTGCAAATTGCTTGTTCGTTTTTTCCTATTTGAGTGTATTTTTGCCACCTTTTCAAACAAGTTTTTTACTTCTTGGGGTCGCGGTTAAACTGTAGTTGTTGTTTGTTATAATAAATATCTGTCCCTCAAAGAACCGAAAATAAATCTATTCAACAGTTGAACAACCACTGTATATTATATTATCTTCGAAGTTTGGGTTCTGAAACAATAACACTGAGAGACCAAACTGAACTTTTTGGTTACAAACTAAATTCTATGACCACCGATATAGTTTTTTTTACATCAAATCTGAAAAAAGCAATGGCAAGTTTTGCGTCTCCCGAATATTGGCTTAATTGTTTTTTTTTTTCTTGTGAAAGTCGAGTGTTTGAACTCAAGTATTGACTTATTTGTCAATGAAGTTCTTCAGGAGGTGATTAGTTAAGACAAACTTTATAATTCTATTTTTCATCCTGAATTAAAAATTATAAAGATTCACTTTAGCATCAATAGTTTCAGCCAAACATTTTTTAAACTAAAGCATTGGTAATCGAAGTAAAAATTAGAAAAAAATCACATTGAGTTCAAAGCACTTACTAAATAATTATAGTTCAACTATACGAATAGTGAAACTTTATATACATATTTTATTTAACTACGCAATTTTGAATTTTATAGAATGCTAAGATTTTACAAAAAATACATGCTCGCAACACTATGAGTGAAGGAGAAGCCATGATTGCATTTTAATTCAGTATTAGAAGCAAAATCTAATTTTCTTGCTAGAAACCGTGTTTATCAACACAGTCACATCCTTCTGCGAAATCATAAAAAAGATTAGGAAAAAGAACTCCTAAAGATGACGGTCTGGAGACCAAGGGCCTATCAATTTTTTTTTTTTGGGGGGGGGATTAAGATTAAAAAGAACTTTACAAAACGTATAAAAATTTGTTTATATGTATTTTTGTTACATGTTTACGAGTCGGAAAAATTTTTGGGAGAGGTTCAAACCCAGTACCCTCCCAACCTTGGATACGACCTTGCTTGGGAAAGATCAATATCGAAATAAATCCTAACCCTTAAATAAATAAACTATTCAAGAATTTAGGCAGACGCCAGTTTTTTATTAAAGAGTAATATATACAAGTGTTTTACAGTATAAACGCGTCATCAACAAACACATTAATAGCACACAAATTTTCTCTTTCTTACTGTTCCAGACTGATTTAAAGAATATTGGCACTGCATGGATTCATATCTCGTCCTCTACTAGCTCCGCCATGCCTATATCTTCTTCTTCTAAGCATTTCCTCATTAAAGTTCCCGTCACTTGATACATAAATAGGACAATTCTTTAATTTTCAACATTAGGCCCAAATTGTATTTTTGACAGCATAGGCATTTGTCTTTGCCAGACTTGAATTGTCTAATTATTTGTTCTGAAAATATCCCGTTTAGTTCATCTTACCCAAGGAGAAACAAGACTCATTAATTAAATTATTTTATAATTTGTAAACAAAACTAAAACATGTGTGTTCAACTGGATAGCTTAGAGATACTACCACGTGATGACTATGGTGTCCATTTGTGCCGTGTTTTTTGCTTTTCTTTTACACATTTGCGAAATTAAGAAGGTAGGAAGCATATCTTGAACTTAAGTGAAAAAATCCACTGTCCTATTCAAATGCGCTCATATTGATTTGAAGAAAGGACGACAGGCCATTAGCTTGGTCTAAACAATTCTATACTAGACCTCTTAAAATATCAAAATGCCCCTCCCCCCCACAAATGTTAGTGGCCTAATTCGCGGGAGCCAAGATATTAAACGAAACATTATCCTTTCAGTCAAAATTACTCATTCATACATTGGCATACAAATTCTCATAGAGAAAGATTAACTAGTGTCTGAAAATCCATAAGACCGTTACCACCAAATCAAAATCATAAATAATTTTTTATTCCTAAATCATAAGTCGATTAATCTTCAATATTGATTATGGCTCCTAAAACCCAACATATCTTAAAATCTGTGGCTAGACACACATTAACGGCTTTCATTAACGAGTCACGTGATGAATTGAACTCAAAACAGAAAGATAAGGAAACCCTTGGTCATAGTTGCACACACACCCAATCAGGAAAGGAAGGGACGTCTGAGGATTTTTCAAAGAATGGGGGGAGGGGCAGAGAAAAAAGTGTATTTTTAAGCGAAGTAGCCAGAGTATCAAATAGGGCAGTGCAACTCAGTGGGGGAGGAGTCCAACTACGGTAAATACATTTCAATAGCCATTGTAGATTATCAAAACGTTTATTACTTAACATTGTTCATATTTCTTTAGAGAAAGAGGAGGTGGGATGGGGGGGTGGGGAGCTCAAATTCCTAGACAAACTGACTAAAACCCAATAATTTTTTTTATCGAAATGCTAACATGCACACCTAGGTGGGTTTCATCAAAATAAATTTTATCATTACTACTATTAATCTTAAAATGTTGTTAGAGTGCATTCAGAATTTCAGAAAGATAAAATATTGATTAAAGATATTATTTTTTTTTACTCTGAGAAGAACAAGAGATAAAAACATAAAAAAATATGTAACTGGAATTGGAAATAATAAAAACGAACCTAGGCAAACTACATTTAAAACCACGGTCTTAGAGACATCAAAACCAATGCGGTAAAGAGATAGCACATAAATCAATCCTGCATATCCTCACTGATCTCATGAGGATTTAACATGCCAGGAATGGCTGTATGCAGTTTCTTCTTTTCCTCTTGGGCCTGTTTTAGCGCCAATTCTCTTTCCTCTAAAAACAGGTCACTGTCATCCTCTCCTGAAAATTCTCTGATTTGTACCAAGAAATCCTTCAGATGCTCTCTGAAAAAGTTAAGTGGTTATCAAACTTTTTTTTCTTAGATATTTAAGACGATACAAAACAAATATACCAAACACAACAATTGAAAATTATTTTCTCTGTAATTTTCAACAATTCTACAAATTATAAGCTATTTCTTTTGCTCTAAAAAATTAACCCTCCACAGCCTAAAAACATTCCTGCACAACAGGACATCTGAATTGTTTTTGAACATTTGAAGAGGCAAACATCGAAGGATTTATGAGGTAAAATCCAGGTCCTTCCTATTTTGTAGTCATGTGATATCCTCCAATGACTTCGCAATTAGAAGACTATTGTAGATTTGCTATTATCTGAGGAAGCGCCCTAGCAATACCTAAGTTAAGAGACATTTGCCTTCAATGTGTTACAACTATGTTTCCCTCCGACCACTTCGTATGGAAGGAATAGTCGTAAAAACTTGGGAGGAACTAATTCGACTGGAAAATGGAAGTTCTAGTGGCTATTTTAAGAATTACAAGGGATTGGGAGGACAACAATACCCTCCCTGTGCCTCCCTCTCTCATTTGTTTGTAACGTACAAGGCATGTAGACTTCAATGAGAATAAAAATGTTTCTACGATTTTAGTACATGACGCCTGAAACTGAGCTAACAATTTTTGTTTTCTCAGATTGGCTTAGACTTAAAGAGCATTTAGACAGAGAAAAGGGAGCCTAGCTCTTAAGGAAAAAGAAAGTTACATTATATTCAAGACCAACAAAATAGACCCCCAATTTGGATTGGGGGATTTTTGGATTTTTTGTCTCTGATTGGCTAAGAACTTACTGGGTAAACTAACCTAAGAGGAATAACCCCCCAAATAGGGCCAAGCATCGTTTTTCTGCGATCGGCATGAAAATTTCAAACTAAATAAAATGAACCAAGAGGACGTTAATGAAGGGGCATCAAGGAGACGTTCTCCTTTTTTGGCAATTTCTGTTCGTTGTAAGTTTGCTTGACTATTTATTTTAATTTCTGTCTGTTTTAGAATTCATTTATTCATCTTTACCAGTCTCTGTCCTCTTTTGGTTAGATGTGATTATTCATTTTGGTTTCTATTCACTTTTGATTTCATTTATTCAAATGATAGAATTTTCTGTTTGATTTAGGTCTGAATTATTATACGGCTCTTATTACTTCTCGTTTTAGGTTTTAATATAGCTCTTTCCTTTCTTTTGAAACACTACTTTCATTTAGAAAACATTTCTTTTGATTAATCCAATATAGTGTCTTATTCAGGATTTGACTTTGAAAAGAGCTAGACACATTTTTGACACGCTGTAAAAGTTTTGTTTAATATAGCAGGTATGAGAAGCCCTCTCCTAAAACACAGAACGGAAAAACAACCAAAAATCTCAGTTTTGCTCCAGAAAATGGACTTTTTGAAGAACCAGACTTGGAAAAAATACCTCCTGACTACACTGGTTAGAAAAAACTCACGCCAAACATAAGCCGATTCCTGTTAAAATCTAAGAAATACCTTTAATTCACCACATAAAAACATAAAAAATTCAGTCAAAAATTCTAGTTTTCTCGTATCCTTATGGGCAGTGTCACCTGATTATGCTGATTAAGTCAAATAACCAAAATAATACCCATTTATAATTTGGTCAAAATCAAATGGGACAAAAATTGAAGATTTTTTTTTGGAGGGGGTGGGGGGGATTGCTTTTGACCATTTGCTTCTTTTCTACGATCATTTTTGTCTGATAAGTCTATTTCCGCTATTGACTGTACAGAAAAAAAAAAAAAATCCAGACCACCTATCCTCTCCATAACGGTTGGGCACAGAATGAGCATTGGGGGCAATTTGATATCTGTCAAGGTAAGAAGAATGGGAGATATTCGAGCAGCTGGTAAGTAAGATCAACAAAAGAAATGCTTGCAACAAAATTATACTGCTGGTTCTGGCCCTACCACAATAATTTGCTTTGAATTAACTTGTAATAGCAATGAAGAGCACAATTTTAGATATAAAAATAGAACTTTCAGCAATGGATATGCAACCCATATTGAGGTTTAAAAAATTGCTTTCAATTTCCTCACTCCACCCTTCTCTAATTATATGGTTTTCAAAATAGACAGACCTCTATACCTGTTAAACTGTGAAGACAAAAATTCACGTTTAGGTTAGAATCTTTTAGAAGTCATTGGAACCAGCTAATCAGAGCACACAGTCAACAGGAAGAAGAATAAAACCCAGCCTTAATCTTGTTTCAAGATTGGAACTTATAAGTATCTACCCATAGATGCCATAACTTTAAGCTTAAAAGTTTTATTCACTTTATAAAAATAATAACCCATTTTTTTTGAAAATCCACTCGCTGAAACTAAATAATAAATTTTATCTTTATTTAAATTTACACTGTTGATATCCAATGCTGATATCTAGTTTCAATCCAATAAAGCACTTAGGCAATGGATTGAATCTCGCAAACTCGATCGCGTCCAGAGAGTTCCCTTTTTTTTAACAAACGAAAAATAAATACAGCACACTCTTTGGCATTCTCCATAACAAAGACCCTCACCCCGGGACCAATCAAGCAAATTTTATGGAAAATTCTTGATATTCGCTTAGACTAATAGGAACACATTTATTTTTGTATTTACTAATGAAACAGCATTCACAACACATTCAAACAAAAACTCTTAAATTGTGAATTTTTTTCAGGCCATCCATTCGAGAAAAAAAAATTCAAAGAAAAGGAAAGACCATATACTTTGAAACTAGTTTTGATACTTAGATAAAACTTTGATGTTTAAAAAAACCAACTGATTTTGAAATAGAGACTTTTAAAAAACTTGAAACTTTGGCAATAAAAAACGAACAGAAATTAATTTAAAAAAACTTCCAAAAAAGAAGCTTTTTTTTTCAAAAAAAGTAAAGGCCATGATATTAAGATCAGCAGAAATAAAAAACTGTAATAATTCCAAATCAAAACGACCAGAAATTAAATAAATAACCATAGCAAACAGACATACAACAGGTACCATATAAATGAATAAATAAATATCAAAACGAGTAAAATTTAAATTGAATATAGGCTACAAAGCAAGCTTAAAACGAACAAAAATCTTTTACTATTAAAAAATAAATAAACCCAGAACGGACAGATATTAAATAAAAAAAACATAGGAAAGAAACAAACAACAGGTACTAATATAAGTGAATAAATAAATGTTAAAACGAGTAAAACTTAATCGTGTATCCAAACAAAGCTTAAAACAAACAAAAATAACTACAAATAAGATTTTGGCTGCTGCCCCCTTCCCTAACTGTAAAAGCATAAAGCCTTCTGCGTCATTGGCGCTTCACTGAAAACTATATGCCTTGAACAATCTTGGAAAGAACTAATAAAATTAACCTGAATATTTTATATAGGCCTACATTGATATTAATTGCTGAAGGCTCATCAGCTCAAGATTTTATTTCACTGCAATTTTCATTTATTTTCAATGTTTTATTCGTTAATAGTAATTTCTGGTCGTTTTGAGTTTGAACTATAATAGATTTTTCTTTCTGCTGATCCTAAGTTTAACATGGCCTTTGCTTTTCATTAATTTAATAGCAAAAGATTTTTTATTCGTTTTGAGCTTAATTTGTCTATGTAATGTAAGTTTTACTCATTTTAAGATTTATTCATTTACACGGTACCTGTTGTATGTTTGTTTGCTATAATTGTTTATTTAATTTCTGTTCGTTTTGGGTTTCATTTATTCTTTAATAGTAAGCTCTGATCGTTTTGAGTTTGAATTACTGTAGATTTTTATTTCTACTGATTTAGAATGGCCTTTACCTTTCTCTGAAAAACGTCTTTTTCGGAAAGTTAAAAAAAAAAAAAAAAACTAAATTCTGTTTGTTTTTGACTGCCAAAGTTTCAAGTTTTTTAAAATTCCCTATTTCAGAATAATTTTTTTAAACATCAAGTATCAAAACTAGCATCAAAGTAAAAAAGTATCAAAGTAGAGAAAGTATCAAGGCAAACACAGTATCAAAGTAAACAAAGTATCTAAGTAACAATAAACAACTTGCATAACTTACAGTCCTTGCCCCGTAACGGTTGCTTCTTGATCACTTTTGCCTCTTAAAAAGAGCTAGAAATTTCAATTTCCAATCGAATGAACCCACTCCGAAGTCAATACGACCATCCCTTCCACAAAAAACTTGCATGTAAATAATGGGCAACTTGCATAAGTTACAAACATTGCCCGTCAAGTGAAACTACCAACCCATTAATCTACACTTTGTTACTAATTCATTTATAGACCCGTTATTGTCTGCAATTAAAAATTTATTTAATTGCACAAGATATGGAAAGATAAGATGTGAATTATGTTTGCCCAGTAAATGCTGCTTCGCCTGTACATGGGGTCTGTAGGTCTTGGCGTCCGAACATTAGGTTCTAGAATCCAGGAAATTTACCTCTCGTTTGTATCTAATAAAGCAAAAGACAAAACCTACTACAACTGAAGGCACGCGAACTTGGGCACACATTTTCAAATGGAGGGCGTCATTTAATTAATACAAGTCAAATTCTCCCCTGCCTCCCGCCAGAAAAGAGCAATTAATTACCTTGCTCAGTTTCAGATATAGAGCAATTTTAAGTATTCCGCAAAAAATAGAAACTGAAAAATGGCATTACAAATTAAAAGTGGATGTCATTCCCATTCACTAATTATTTGAAAAAAAAAACTATGTTTTCTAAAGAGTTAAATTTTGACTTTCTCACAATTCTATTTTTGTTAAACAATAAAAAAACTTTAGCGTAAAGAGCGAGGCGTTGAGGATGGGACAGCCCCTTTCATATACGGAATAATTTCTGTTCGTTTTAAGTTTTAATGTCGCTCCTTACTTTCAGTTTAAAAAAACTTTTTTTGTTTAAAGGCTGCAAAAGTGGGGGGTTTGGGGGCGGCAGCCCCCCAACTTTACCTCATAATCCCTGTACGTTTTAAGGTTCGAACTTGTGACTCAGCCTCTTTAACTCTTTAGAAAACGTAATTTTTGTCAAATAATTTCTGCACGTTTTTGTATAGTTTATTACTTATTATTGCTTGACTAACTGTTAGTTGATCGTGTCAGGAGTTAAAGTTGGGGGGCTGCCGTCCCCAAAACCCCCGCTTTTGAAGATTCTTGTGTTAAGGCTTTTAAAGATTTTAAGATTTTCGTTTTTCGACAAAAAAACTTCTGGGAAAGAACTGGAATTTTTGGAAGCCTGCAGTCGGTCTTGTCACATTAAGAGGACTATTTTGATCTAATTTAATAATGAAATACTATGCTTTTAGGAATTTCAAAAATTAACATGGGCTCTTATGGGAAAACGAGGTTTTTGGTAAATGTAAATTGGGGGATAACTTTTTCGGTCTGAAAATATCAGAAGACCCTAATAGGTCGAATTCGGGTTCAAATGAGTCCTCATTCACCCGAATCCGTTGCCAACTGTGGGCTGTAGGCGTGGCCGAAAAAAAAATAATTGATGAACATAAAGTGGCTGTATTTGGTTTTTGGAAAACAGGGAAGGAGTGATCGGATTGACCTGAAAATTTGAGGATAAGCTCCCAGGCCCTAGGAAAGCTTATCCTCTAAATTTCAGCCCGATCAGACAACGTTAAAGGGGGGCTGTGGTGGAAGGGTCGAAACTTCTGGCCCACTTTCCCCATGAAGATAAATTCGGAGGGGGGGGGGGGGTGAAATTTTGCATATTTCTTAGGTTGAGCTTAGGCTACAAAATGCGATCACCGCCGTCTCTCTGCGACCGCTAGGACCGGAAATCGCTAACATTGTGGTGGGTCGCCTCTTTAAAGAGGCACAAGTGTGCCTCCTTGAAATGTAGCATTGTAGGATCAGGGTTTCCACGATAGAACGAAATTACTACCTTTAGTAATTTTTGACGAAGAAGTAATTTTTGATCGAAGAAGTACTTTTTGAATACTTTTCGTGAAAGTAGTATTTTTTAAAATTATTTCGTGCAAGTAGTACCTTTTTAGTCCAAGAATGGTACTTTATAGTAACTTTTCAAATCAACTTTAAACTATTTTGGGTCGCCGTCAATTTTTCGCTTCATTTTGCTACCCACTGGGGACTTTCAGAATCATATAGCTTACATGAAAAATCTCAGACCTGACAAAAATTTTAACACTGCTTCTAAATGTGATGTGACCAAGTAGGTAAAATTTTCAAACAAATGAGTTTTGGCTCTCAAAACATGTGAGCGCCAACAGTTATGCAACCTCCGATCATGGTTGCCACCTGTAGCAAGAAAGTGCCATTTTAGCACTATTTTATTATTTGTAGCACTGTAGCACGTGCTCAGGGTTGCTAAAAATAGCACAAAAGTGATATTTTTAGCACTATTACAGTCATTTTTTTTACTATAGCACCGAAAATCGGCCAATTGTAGCACTTTAAGAACTGACTGTGGTGGTAACCCTGCATTGGATCGAGCAAAGTTATACACAATAGGTTATACTTAACCTAGTACTGCATTAGTTCTAGCTATATGAGTACTCACGGCAAGATAAAATCATAGAAGGCTAAAAAAAATCATATACAAAGATAGGCTTGTTATCCTTGACTAGTCATTGCTAAAAACTGCTTTTTAAAGGGATAAGAGCCCTGATTAGAAAAAGCCCGCGTTCGTAGGTGCATTATATATTTTTTTACTTACAAAAATCATGTACATATAGCAATTGTGTTTCAAATGAACCCTTAAGCAGCTTACTATGATTTTTCAGTGCCCCACTAGCGAAAAAAAAAAGAAAGTTCAGTGCTATCCATGGAAAAGTGATTTTCTTTGTTGTTCTAAAAATTGTAAAAAAGTGATCTTCCTTGTTGTTTAAGGTGGGTGGGCTGTAACTTTTCTGTTTGGGGTTTTGACAATGACAATTCCAATGATGCAGTTTTCATTTCTATTCAATTCCTTTTTAGAGGGTTTTCGGATAACTTTTGATATTCCCATCAATTTGTTTTCGCTATAACCTTTAGCGTTACGATTAGTCGAAGTAATAAGTTACAATTCCTGAATAAGCTTTATATTGCTAATTTTTTTTACGTCACGAAGTATTTTGGTATATATATATATATATATATATATATATATATATATATATATATATATATATATATATATATATATATATATATATATATATATATATATATATATATATATATATATATATATATATATATTTTGATTTGTTTTGCTGAAGATACAAAAACAAAACATTTGTCAATGAAATTATTTCCTAAAAGCATTTTTCAAAATCTAGGACAGAAAAAAAAAGAGTAGAATCTCCCTCCCTTCCCCCATTGATGCTCCCTATTTTTCCTAAAACGATGCTACTGCCCAACACGATTTCAAATAGTAAATTTTTTCATAGTACTGCTAAATTATGATTACAGACAAATAGTATTCTACGCACGAAAAAACTTGAAATGAACGGTGAAAATAGCTCTGAAGTACATTTTATTTAAATTATTTAAACTGTATCTATATTATTTTAATTAAATTTGATTATACAATTTATTTTCATCATATTTAACGTCGAAAATAATTTTATGTGATACAACACATTTGATAACATTAAGTCACTCATATGAAACTCGTGTCTCGTATCTGACTGATGCCTCAGACCTGAATGATCTGATTTTTGGCATATCCCGATGTCTCGTATTTAAAACATAGGCTAAAAGTTTTAGCCTAATAATTACTAAAAACTTGTTGTTTCTTCTTAAGATAGGAAATCGAGGCTACGATTTTCAAAGTTAAATCAGATAAAATATTTATTTTTGTCAAAACGAACTTTGTTTTCTTTTCTTATTAGCGTCAATATGGTTATAAAAGAGCAAGATCTAGCAGAATTTAGTAGAATTAATGTAGGAACAACCTAGTAAAAAACGAACTCTAGCACATGATTGGCAACTATTATTTTGATGAATCTTATTGACAATGAGCACAGGAAAGGCAATGGGAGACCACGGAATCAAATGTTGAGGAAAAAGTCTCCTGGACTTAGATCATGCTGATTATTTAAGCATCATTGAGGAAAGTGTGAGCAAAATGAATGAACTTTTAGAGGTTTTGCGAGTTCAGGGTGCTAGAAAAGGTTAATTAAAGTCACTAAGGCTAGGAATGAGTGAAGATGAAAAAGTGACGTTGGGTAATGAAAAGATTGATCAAGTGGGCAGCTTCACTTACCTTGGTAGTATTGTTGGTGGATATGGTGGGAGCAGTGAAGATGTTAAAAGTAGAATAGCCAAGGCTCAGGGTGTATTTTCTCAGTTAAAAAACAGTTTGGAAGAATAGGAAGATAAGTCTGCAAACCAAGATTAGAATATTAGAAGCTACAGTGATGACAGTAGTCAAATATGGTTCTGAAGCATGGGCGCTTCGAAAAACATATGAAGATTTGATGGATGTCTTCCAGAGAAATTGCTTAATGTTTGTTCTGGGCACCCGGCTGACTGACCGTATTTCAAACTGTAGCCTGTACAAAAATGTGGTTCAATACCGCTCTCTAAGGCTATAATGAAAGATAGGTTGAGACGGCTAGGCCACGTTGTGCGGATGAAGGATGACAGATTGCCGAAGATTGTTCTTTTTGGCCAACCGTATTGGGCTAAACGGAAAGCAGGTCGTCCTCGTTTGGGTTGGGAGGACGTCATAAAGAGATTTAAGGGAAATGTGAACTTCCTGGGAGGGTGCAAAGAGGGAGGCTTTGAATAGATTGGGATGGAGGAGGAGTGTGCGTAGCTGTGTTGGCCTCAGGCGGCTTGGTGCTGCGATGAGTTGCTAGTAGTAGTAATAGTTATTGGCAAGAATTCGTTTCGTAGCGAAAACACATTTATGGGATTTTCAAAAAACGTCATATTAAAGATTAGTTCTCCTAAAATATTAAAGTCGAAGAAGCAAAAATATGGAGTAAAAAAAGAGATCCCGCCAAACACTAGTGCCAAATCTTGCCACATAACTATGTTGCTCCAGGATAAATGGATGTTTGGTTGAAAAGCGACTTTAACCATAAAAACAAACATAAAATTAACAATCTAAAAATGTCTCTATCTGTTCTAGCAACAAGTAAACAACTAAAAAATGCCTTTCAAATAGTTTCAAATAACGGAAATTATCGAACAATTTTAAAAATACGCATCTTTAATATTGAAGGAAGGCTAAGTACTCTCTCACCGCTTAACACAAATGTATGTCAATGACACACATAATCCTAATTGATCATAAATAGTAAAAAAAAAAAAAAAAAAAAAAAAAAAAAAAAAAAAAAAAAAAAAAAAAAAAACAATACTTGGAGAGAAAGAAAACAATACTTGGCTCTATAGATATTTCGACCTTTGTGCCAGGAGGAGGGCAATGACCCTTGCACAATGCAAATTGGATACAGATTATCCACTCATAAGCTTAGGCTACTACAAAGTTTATATGACTACCATTTCCAAAAAAAAATCTGATATGCCCCTGAGGCACAACTTACAACCCTTGCCCCAGGCTCTGGGAATTATGTCAACCCCGAAGGCATTATTATATGCTCTTTAGACTATTTTGAACGTAGTAGCTATCTCAAAAGTTAGACCGGATGCACTTGAATAAAAGGGCATAGGAGGAGGGGTTTGTTGCCCTCCGATCACTTTTGGCTCTTAAAAAAGGGAACTGAAGCTTTGAATTTACGATCAAATGAGTCTCCTCCAAGTGTATACGACCATCCCTTCCATAAAACTTTATATACCCCTGAAGAATAACTTGCGACTCCTGGCACGGGCTTTGCTGGGCTGTGTCAACCCCTGAGGCATTGTTATATTATACATGGACTGTTTTGAACAAAATTACTATCTCAAAATTTCGAGGGAAGAGGGCAGTGAAGGGGGAGGGGGGTGCAATTACCCTCTGATCATTTTTGAAATGGAACTAGAGCTTTCGATTTCTAATCAAGTGAGCCCCCTCCGAAGTTTATACAAACAACCCTTCCATAAAAACCTTATATGCCCCCGGGGCATAGTTTACAACACTTGCCCCCGGGCTCTGTAGGATGGTGTTGACCCTGGAGCTTTGTGCTATTTGACCGTATCTCAAAATTTTTATAAGATGTATTTTGGGAAAAAAGGCTTGAGGGGGGGGGCTAGTTGCCCTTCAATCCCTATTGACTCTTTAAAAGGGCACTAGAACTGCTTATTTCTAATCGAATGAGCCCCCTCCAAAGTTTATACAACCACCCCATCCATATCCTAGCAAATGAGTAGCGCACCTGCCAAGGAATGGGTGACTT
This sequence comes from Artemia sp. Qi Xiang Cuo, assembly GCF_049724085.1. Lineage (NCBI taxonomy): Eukaryota > Metazoa > Arthropoda > Branchiopoda > Anostraca > Artemiidae > Artemia > Artemia sp. Qi Xiang Cuo. The sequence goes on from NC_142803.1 coordinate 41,308,823, forward strand.
TCAAAATACATTTTTCTGTTGTTGTTTTTTAGGTATGTTAGTTACTAGTAGCAGAGTGTCATCTTTTTATGCTGTTCTTAATCGTGAGCAAACACAGAATAGAAATTAACATGAACTAGACATTAAGATGTGAAAAAAAGAAAAGAAAACAGAGAATTCAAGACTGAAACTCAAATCAGCCTGGAATGCAAAATACAAAAAAAATATATTCTGAAATGTTACTGTCTCTTTCACAATTACAGCTGAAGAGAGAATTACGTGGTTCAGTAGTTCATTCATGTCCAAATTTCCTCGGATGTTTAGACCACCACCCGGAAATGGAAAGAAAAGGTGATAAAACACATCAACAAAAAAATATACCTGAAAGCAGGTATATCTTGGTCCAAATTGAACATTCCTTGTACAGTTACTTTAATTTGATGATCTGTCAAATGTGAAAAGACAGATTTTAATCTTCCGGCCACAAATTCGTGAAGAAAAGTTACATTCGCCTGTACCAATTCATCTCCCGTCAAACTCGTTGGAATTGTTGGTGATAATGGTACTGTAACTCGCCCAAGTTCGACTATGCTGAACATATAGGCTAACACAGTTGCATGCAACGTTAAACCTAAAAGGAATTAATTCAATAGGATTAGAAACGACGACAGAGAAAGAAGAAAAAAATATGAAAAGAAAACTCAATGCGTCATTGGATGCAGTAAATAAACCATCCAATTATAGTACATACAGCTAACTCGAAAATTGAGCATGTGCTATGGCAGGAGGATTACCTTCACAAGATAATTATCTTACCCCAAAGATTAATCAAAGGACCCCCCCCCCCCAAAAAAAAAAAAACGACATTTCGACCTAAAACATCCTTCTGTGATTATATTTATTCCAAAGCTCTCGGAAAAATCCCTGATAGGTTTGCGCCCTTCCTCCTTCCCCAAGGATCGAACTTGTGATAGTTTAAGCTATATTCTATAATCAAAATTCCTTGTTTAAACAGAGGCTACATCAATGTACCATTAAGGGTCCTTTTATGGAAAAAAACTTTGAGTTTGAACTGACTAATATTAATCCTATGGTATCTGTAATGGTTTAAACTCGAATTCAGAAGCTAGAGTATAATATTTTTTTTTATGAACTTGCCCCCCCCCCCCCAAAAAAAAAAAAAATCCAAAAACAAGTTTTTCTCCAAGCAAAAAACTTAAATGACTATTACAATTTTAAAAGCATCATCAAATATAATTCAAATGCTCTTATATAATGCTCACAATATCAAGAAGGAGCAACGACTCCAACTCGTCATTGCGACAATGCCCTTTCATTGAGATTGGAAGGGGGCTTGGAGGTAATTGAGGAAGGGGGCGTGGTAAGCCCCAAGCACATATTAGCGCAAAATGATTCTATCTGATGCGATTATACATTAATAAATATATAAAAAATATAAGTAAAAACGTAGACATACACAATAATTTGGACTAAGATTAAGGTAAATAAAATATTGAAACCCAAATATTTCTATTTCACACCAGGAAATCTATATCAATAGAGAAAGAAAAGGAAAAAGAGAAGGAGAGAGATAGTCGATTCTACCAACGAAACGAACACCTGAAAAGATAGAAAATTGCTAGCAATCCACTTAAGGTATTATTCGTTCTACAAAATATTTATGTAAAATTTCATTTAACAGGTTTATTTTTTGTAAAGATAATTATCTTTACAAAAACCTAATTTTTTTTGGCTGAAATAAAGAACATACGTCATTTCTTATGAAATAAAATTTTTTCTGTTGTAGTCCTTTCTTTTCAAATTCAATCGAATTTGAATATTCCTTTAATGCCAAAAAGTAGCTAAGACTCAAGAAACGTTTGGAAGCCCCCCCCCCTGTTCAGCACTAGTCGAATGTTAAATTTAGTGTTGTTTAATAAAGAACAGGTTCAAAATATGAATTTTATAAATCATAAGCACATGCAAGGAAAGAAATTGACAGAGGGAAGTATTGGGAAAAAATTTCAAAAGAGAGGGGGGGGGGTAAAAAAACATGAACAATATCATTTGTGTCTAGATGCGGTAGGTAGTTTGAATCAATGATAAGATGTTCACACGATTCCCAGTTTTCCATACTATCAATAAAAGACAAATACTAGAGAAACTCAGATAGCCCATGCTTTAATTCCATGTACCTGGAGTAGAAGTCCATCTGTTTTCTTTAGTAGTGCAACAAGTTGTAAACTCTATCTAATTTGCGTTTCACTGCTGCTCAACCATTTTCTTTTTTGGAAAAATACACAAGACCTCAACTGGACCAAGGATCATAATATTGTTGTCTTGGATTTGGTGAATGAAGAAATGAATATTAAACAAGATGTTTTTTGTTGTTGTAAAAATCGTTTTAAAAAACTGATGAGCCTAGATTAGTAATTTTAGGTAAATAAGAGCTGCTCGGAAGAAATTTATTGGGTTCGTAAACGATATCTAAATAGAAAAAGAAAATTAATAAACAAGATAAATTTCTGGTTTGATTTTAACCAGCTAATCATCTTGTATAGTAGATTTCCTTAATTCTTTCTATTTTTTTTTAATATTCTATTGTCAAAACCTTTTCGTCGGTTTTTGGTATTAATTCTCACTTTCATAGAATTTTCTTATGAAAATACTTCTGTCAATCAGGTTTCTGATGGTTGAACATTAAAAAAAAACAAAAAAAAAAAAAAACAGTTGCCTTGCTCAATCTGGAATTACAAAATTTTACTCTTTAGTGTTCATAGACAACACAATAGTGCTGCCTAAGAAAAGAGTAAAGAGGGCTCTATGAATTATTTATCTTTTTTTCAGATCACTTTGCATGAAAGGAACTGTCGCAGAAACTACGGAGGGCGCCCATTAAATTCGAAATTGTAAGTTCTAGTGCTTCTTTTAAGAGTCAAAAGTGACTAGAGAGCAACTAACCTCTCTCCCGCGCCACTTTTAGCTACCCTCCCCCAAAGACATCCGATCAAAACTTTGAGAAACTACCAAAAACAGGAGTCGGATTAACCTTCTAAAGACCAGAACATCATTTGGATTTTACTGAAAAAACAATATATTTTAAACATTCTCTTTTATAATACTGATAAATCTAAATTGCTGAGACTTTCTTGAATAGATTACAATATACATCACACTGTTTATATATATCTCATTAGTTCTTTTTAGGAATTTTGGTAATTTTGGTGACAATTCTTTTTTGTTAATGTCACGACAAATAAACCTAACACTGCTCGAAATAGAAATCGTTTTCAGTAAAGCAAAAATGTTTTTGTCTTGTCTTTAGAAGGTAAAGGGGGCGTGAGCCCTGCTCCAGTTTGTGGTAATTTCTTTATGTGTTTTAAGTCTGACTTGATTATTTATTGTAATTTCTGTTCCGTTTTGAGTATCATTTATTCATTGATAGTGATTTATGTTCGTTTTACGCTTGAATTACTATTTGAATTTATTTCTGCTCGTCTTGGGCTTAATGTAGCTCTTTATTTTTCTTTAAAAAACTTCTTTTGTGGAAAAAGCCATTTTTGGTCAGTGTTAGAAATAAACAATTTTTGAACAAAGACTATCCTTTTTGCGAGAAGGATTTGGCTTTAGCTTGAAATTTAATTGAAATCTCACAGATGGCGTTTATAGTTTCAACTTGAGAACAGGAATTTCAGGGTACAAGAGCATTGTATTTGTTCTAACAAACAGATGCAGACTTGAAAAAAGGAGAAGAAAAACAAAAGAAACAAACATAGCCTACCCTATACACGAGGATCGTTTAATAAGTAACGTGACAAATCTCTGATGGGCATTATGGGTGATTTAGAATTATCTACCAGCCCTGTCTTTGAAATGTTTCTTGATTTAGTGGTACCACATCTGTGCAAGCATTGCCGTGAAGATAAATCACACCTGAAGTCAAGAACCGACAACACTTGGCCCAAATAGCAGGCCCTTGGTCATACTGACAGTTTTTATTGGGAAATTACATGAGCCTACCTATTGCAACTATCTTGAAGATCAGTTGGCCATCAACAGGCATTAATAAAGTGATATGCTTACAGAAAACAAGCCCTGCCACTTGAACAAAAGGTCATGGACTCATGACTAAAGGTGGGACTTTCCTTCATGACAATGCACGCAGAAATGTGACGCTCTTAAATCCAGAAGAAATTCAAAAAGTGGGATGGGAAACCCTTCCAAAATCCCTCCTACTGCCCGGAGATCGCCCAGCGGACTTTCATTTACTTTGACCTTTTCAAGAGCCTCTACTTAAAAGAAAATTTTCGATCATATAAAGAAGTTAAAAATCAAGTGCAATAGTGGATTCGAGATCAACCCAAAGAACTTGATGCCAGAGGCATACACAACTTAGAACAATAACAGGTTAAATACATAAATCTTCCTGGGAATTGTGTTAAGAAGCAGCCAGAATTTTGAATTGGTTAAATATATCATTTCTGAAGTACAGCAATTTGTCTTGTTTGGTATTGAATTACCCTTGTAGTCTTTGCCTATACATTTTGGCAGCATTATCAAAAGTTCTATTGCTATAAGCACTGCAGATAATTTCTTAGACCCCACTGTTTTTCCATTTACGAGAATTAAGGAAAGTTTAAAACTGACCATATACTGGGTAGTGGTAAACACAGAGTCCCGTGTTCATGAGGGAAATTTTACACAGGTAGGACCCATCACCAACTTGGTGAACGTTTGCATGGACACAAAATGTCAATAGATAAATCCCTGAGATTCGAAAATAAAAATGACAACTTTGATTCCGCCTTGGTCCTGCATATCTTTGAAAATCCAACACATTTGGTACTTTTTGAGGAGGCAACTTTAATATCTACTGTAAATCACCTACCGCAATATTTTAAAGAGGTAATTCAGATAAAAAAATATATATACAGAAATTTGGCTACAAATAGAGACACCGGAGATATTTCTTTAAGCCCAATTTATAACAACTTAATATTAAAACACTCAATCAATATTTTCGCCCAGTCTAATTTGAGACAACCTGTTCGAATATCTAATGAAAATCCAAATTGCAGAATGGCAAAGTCTATTCCCAGGCAACGGAAACTTATTTAACCAAATTGGCCATTTTTCTTTCATTTATTTCTAGCTGTTTTTTTTTATTCAGTGTCTATTCTGCTCTTGTCAGATTCACTTTGGAAGGTTGCATTTTGTTTGATTGTTTTTTTTTGTTTTTTGTTTTTAGCACTGAAGACGACTTGGTGGAGGTCCTTGTCAAAATATTTACTTGTTCTTCGTCTTAATATTTTGCCACTGGATGACAAAATCCTCGTTTTCTCACCTTTTGATTTTATTTTTCATTTATTATTTCCTTCCTCTCTTAGATTCATGCGTCATGTGTAGCCAGTGCCGTCTTAGAATGTATTTAAATACAACAAAAACCTTAATTAATAAAAAATTCCGAATTTCAACTCCACATACGGGAGCCTTTATCAACAGTAAAAAAAAAAAAAAAAAAAAAAAAAAAAAAAAAAAAAAAAATCATTTAAAACACACACAAAAAACAACACAACAAGAGAGAGAGAAAAAAAAGAACAAAAGACAAACAAATAAATAAAACTTGAATTTTATTGAAACATCCTGAATACTGCTTAACAGTAACACATACCAGAAACACCAAACTTTCTAGATATTTTTCCTCTATAGGATCAAATTGGCAAATGCAAACTGTCTACAATAAAATACTATATTTATTTGAAAGAAATTTACAAAAAAACAAAACCCAGGTCACCACCACTGATTAAATTTACAGGCTAAGACCTTTGAACTATTTAGATATGGATATCTAAATAGAACCGCAGCTAAACTTGCAAATAAAAAAATTCATTTAACTTATAATGCATAAGTTTCGTTGATTTGTTTTACCATATCTAAATAGTTCGAAGGTTTTGACCTGTAAATTTGATCCGGGGTGGTGACCTGGGTTTTGATTTTTGAAAATTTCTGTCAAATAAATATAGTATTTTATTTTAGACAGATTGCATCTGCCAATTTGATCATATAGAGGAAAAATATCTAGAGATTTTGGTGTTTCTTTTCTGTGTTACCATTAAGCAGGATTGAGGAAGTGTTATTAAAATGTGAGTTTTATTTATTTGTTTGTCTTTTGTTCTTTTTTCTTTTTTTTTTTAATGATTTAAATTATTTAGTTTTCCCATCTTTTTTTTTACCATTGATAAAGGATCCCGGAAATATTCGGAATTTTTTTATTAATCGAGATTTTATTGTTGTGTTTGTTCTTAATACGTTTTGTCCACTGCTTGATTTAAATTAAACCCGTTTTTCTCTCTTAAACTTTCCTAAATTCTCGATATAAGCACTGTAGTGGCATCATTTCAAGAAAATGTAGGAGAAGGTATGTAGTTTTTTCATTTTTTCAAATGAAAATACCAAAAAAGGCATTTTCAATGAAAATACCCACAAAAATGTCATTTAAAAATGTAGGGAGAAGGAGCATGCCTACCCCTTTAATTGATACCACTGGTTAAAAATAAGAAAGTTAAAAAAAAAAAAAAAATACCTGAGGCATGTGTAGAATCAAACGCTACAGAGAATACATGTTCCATTATTTCTAAGAAATAGGACTGATAGAAAGCCTGTGCAACATCGTTTTGACTATTGGCAAAGTTCAACAACATTTGATGTAATATTGCAAGGCCAGTGTCTGCTACATTCCTCATTGTGTGTTTAAAGGCCCAAACTATACTATCAAGCACTAATTTAAATTGTTGTGGAGTGAGGGCAATTAAAGCACTAAAACAATATTCATTGATAGATTGCAGCATCAGATAAAAGTTTGTTCTATGTTCTGGAAATTCTTCAAAATCTTTATCAATCATATTTAAGGTACACTCAAACACCGCATCAAATATTTTTGGGATAAAAGGAGTGAGATGCTCACTTAGAGCCTTTACAATTGTGGCCATTGTGCTGAGGACACCGGGTTCACGAGCTGCTGCGACAGGACACCGGCTGTAATCTCCAAGGACAGCTTCCAAAAGTGGCGGAATGAAATTCTCAAGAACAAGATTTGAATCCTGAGACTTGGACACCCAATCAGAAATTAGCTTCAATACTTCTTTTTTAACCAGCCTCATGCTTTTTATAATTGGTTGCCTAGTAACTATTTCACTGCGCATGGCAATAGCTTGACTTATATTTTCAGACATGACTCGGTAGACATTTAACATGTCCAGATAAATTCTACCAAGCTGAGTTACAAATGGATGACCAATTGCCTTGCAAGCTCTGACATTCGTTTTTAGAATATTTGCGATCTGTTTTACAGCTTCAGGGTCTTTAAGCACATCAACATTTCGGGATGCTTGTTGTATAATATCATCCCATACTTGATTTGGAAGAAGCATATATCTTTCAATCAATTGATCCTGAATGTCTTGATCAGTCTGTGCAGCAATCATATACCCAACTGCTTCATAAAATGTATGGACTTGCTGTGGCTGTAAATCACATATCACTGTACTTATTGAAGCTAGAATTTCTTCAATGAAAGGTACCACTTCTCCAACTTGGACATTTACAAAATGTTTCCGACATTTTTGAGCAATTTTTATGAATGTGTCACATGCCATATCTTGAACACCATCATGTGTCTCATGCATAAACTCAAACAGTTTATTCACAACAGTTTTTAGAAACTTCCAATGTGCTCTTAGGAAGCGAGGGTACTGTCCCACAACATACATAATATTCGAAGCAATAATAGCCTTATTATCTTTTCCTTTCTTTTGCTCACAAAGTCCAAGGAGCTCTTTTATAACTGTGACTAAAAATCGTTTTTCATCTTCTTCATGCATAGCCCCAGAAATACTACCAATAGCCCAACAAAGTGTATTCAAATTCTTCCATGACCATTCTGAGCCATTAACCTGGTTCTGGAGCTTCTCAGACATAATTCTTTCTGTGTCAACATAATCTAAATGTGTTAAATATACTAGTGTTTCCCTCATATTCTTATACAAATTTATTGAATCAGTATCTTTCATAAACTCACGGACAACTTCTCCATGTTCATTTTCAACCACCAAAACTTCTTCTGGTCGAGCCATTCTACTTATCATAATAAAACGCACTCGGCTCAATATAGGACTATAAAATAATCTTCTACCTGATGGCTCTATGTTCCGAGATGTGAAAATTACTTGATTTGGCACAGAGTATGGATTTTCCCTATAAAGTTCAGCTGCTAAGGAATTCCAATACTCCAAACATATCTTAAAGATCTCAATATCTTCGACTTCTGAGATAATTGTGAGGTAGCCTAATGCATTAGTTAGAGGGCCATTTAACATCCTTTCTTCCAAAAGTTTTCCATTATTTTTCAAAAATGTACACAGGAATAGCGCAAGATTCTGAATAAAATTCTGTTCAGCATCTTGGCCAGCAGCATAAGCTTCTTTGACATTTGTATCAGGTGGTAAAATTGCTTCCAGCATAGTCATTGTTTCTACAAACATATTAATCATGGTTTCAACATAAGGAACCCTTGTTGTATCAAAAGAAACACCTGCAATTTCTGTTAAACATTTAAGAGTAACATTTCGAAACAATGGGACACTAAAAAATTTGCCAACAAGAGTCTGAATCAGTGTTGTTTCAAAGATATAGCCCAATGGAATCCAGTTTAAAAATCGGAGAAGTGTTTCCAGGGTGGATGCAACAAGCGGTGCATTTTGGGATTCTTCTAATACTTGTGCACATAAATGAAAAATCTGAGAAAATTCGGAGCACATGGTGTCTTTTAAATGCTTTGCTTTGGTTTGAGTCATTTGCCCAGATGAAAAATCAAACACTTCTTCACTTAAAAGCTTTAGAATGGTCATGTTATTTTGACAAAGACTCTCATTGGTTTTAGATGCACCAACAATATCAGGAATAAAAGATTCCCAATGTTTTGGCCATTCTCTTTTCAATATTTGGACAAGTATCATGTTCAACTTGCTAAGATACACTCTCTCTCTTTCCATAGTTTCAGGATCAGAAGATGTCTTGATAATGAGGCTGACGATGAACTTCTTTATTCCTTCACACTGGTTTCGAGGTAGGATCTTCCAACGAATTTTGATAGTTTGTTCTAAAATTTGCAAAGCATAATACTTTGTTTGCTGATTGCTGGAATACTGAAGAATAGTGTCTACTCGTGTCCAAGCTTCGGTATGTTCTCGTAGTGTTGTCAAAAGCTCTGATGCCAGCTTTTGGGGTTCGCCAGTTGAGGTGTACATGACATTGATGACATTATCAAGAAGACTAATATCAAGTGGTTGGGAGAAGTCAAGCAGCCTTGCCGCCTCAGCTGCATTAAAAACTGCCATCGAAATGGGCTAAAAAAAGAAATAAGTTCGGCATATTAGAACTATGACAAATCAACAAGAGACAAAAACACAAAAATTTCTTTTTTAGTATTGTAGGGAGAAGAGATAGTATGAAATAGTTAATGATGCTAAAACATCCAGTCTTTTAGTATACTCAATAATAAAAATTGATGAGCCCCAAATGGTCAGCATTATTTGAATTATTTCGCTCCTGCAGAGTAAGAAGCTCTGAATACATCCAAAAAGTCAATGTCTCTAGCAAAGAAACAATTTAGACTTCTTTTTTAAGGGTTGTTCAAACTATTTTTTTACATAACATAAAAATATGCGTGCCATCAAATGGGACAACTATGTAAAAGGAATCATCAATGAAAGGATTTTAAATCAAGGAAAAACGTTTTTAGGCTTTTATTCTTCTTTCTTTTTACAAGGGGAGCCTTCTGACTAATTTTCAGTTTATCTTTTTAGATGGCTGAAGCAATCATTGAATGCTTTAGTGCTTAATAAAATCAAAGGAATAAGTTGAAGGCTTTTTGCAAAAAGCACCAAGTATTGCTGAGCTAACGAGAAAGAAAAAGAAGTGGCAAACAAGACAGAAAGATTATAGGTATTGGAAATCATTACAGTCATGTAAAGTCAAAATAAGCGTTGATTTTGCGATTTAAAGCTCTGTTCCTTGACAAATAAGATACAACTTCCAATTAGAAATTTGTGCACCAAAAATGTTTTCCTTTGTGATCTTCCTAGCTATACCACTAACAAAAAGGAACTTTAAATTCATGAAATTTAGAGACAGCAAATTATTGAGATGAATTCTATTGCTGAAGTGAGCAAAACTTTGAAATGAATGCACCAGGAACATTAACTTGATTAGGTAATGCGGCTACCTGAAGTACTATAATTTTTATTAAAACCATAAAAATAATTAATTGTTCTTGCAATCGGAATGGCAGTAGAATCAAGACATTAGAGGTAAGCTTGTAATTAGAATCAGAATCTGGAGAACTTTTAGCACTGTCCCGTGAATATATATATATATATATATATATATATATATATATATATATATATATATATAAGTAGATATATATATATATAAGTAGAGTATATATAAGTTATATATATATATATATATATAATATATATAAATATATATATATATATATATATATATATATATATATATATATATATATATATATATATATATATATATATATAAGTAGAGTAGTACATTATACTTTGCATAAAGCTATAGGAATTACCATGCTAATTGCACAGACCTATACACCTTTTCAAAGAGTGAGTATCCTCTCACACCTATGTTCCCTTGGTACCTTTCCAAGCAAAGTGATCAAACACGTCTTTAGCAACTTCGTTCATCATAACGTGTTTTTTTAAACCAAAAACTAGAAATTGTCAAATACGTTTTGAAACTATGGACGAGATAATGTAATGCAATCAGACTCGTTTGTGAGGCAACACCTATTTTTTGGACAATTGCCTTAGCTCGAGAGTAATTTGTTAGGAATGCATCGCTGCTAATTAAAAATCGGATTCTAAACTCAGAATTAATTGATTGGTATATGGTTTTATATCATTTTGTGTAAAAGCTAACTCTATTTGCAAAAAAGGTAAGGGATTCGCGAATTGGAATGTATGACCGATATTAATTTAATAATAGGAGGAAAAGAAACAGAGCTAGATAACATTTGCGAATTGGATCGTATGAAGGTGGAGAAAAAGGGTTAAACTGATTAGCAGTTAAGGTAACCCCGAAGGGCTTGTTAACTCAGGCAATTTGCTATAAATTTGAAACAACATTAATCTATGAAAATAGTTAACGATGATAGAATGACATTGTGAGTTAACCTAGCTTTACCTCTCCGATGTATTCTGTATAATACACAAGTGGTGTTTGAACAGTGTTGTCAATTTAAAATAGGATCTAACGTTATAGTATACTAAAAAGTTGATACTAAGAAAGATGTAGATGACAAGAAAAGAATTTTAATAATGAAATTCAGATCAACCCTTAATAATCCTTGCAAATCAAGTAGTAAGGTGTATGTGAGTATGAACCGTCAAGGATAATAAGCACCAACGATCCTAACCACAAGAGACCTCAACCCCCAAAGGTACCCTATCCCCATACTCCAATGGGGCTCCCTCCCCCCAACTTTTTGCCCCCCCCCCATTTTTTTTTAACATGATATATTTTTTCAACTTTTTTTACATCTCTTAGAATGACATGTAACACACTTAAAAATAAAAGAAATCACATTTAATATTTTCCAAATTCAAAATGAGAATGATATAGAAATGTTAGTCGCGACTTTTACTATTAGAGAAATATTGCTTGTAATAGCACTTTTTTTTTACTGGACTAAATTTTTTCTGGACTTCGAAATCATTCAACTCTTTTTTTCACGTATCATAAAATGACATGAAATAAGTTTATGGCTTTAACAAATGTACTCAATGCTTGCTCAGGGACACAATGCAGCTTTCCCAATAATACTCTATGTCCAGTTATCGACATTACCTAGTTTATTGGTTATATTAAATCAGCATTGTTTACAGAGTGGAACAATAAACACAACTCATATCTCGAAGAAGTAAAGATGAAGCATTTTAAGAAAATATGTTCACATGATAGTGTTATTGTAGCATTGAATGCTGACAAGGAGAAGTATTTAAACTATGAAATAAGTACAAGTGGTAGCACAATAGGAAACGTATGCGTGCATTGTCATAACAGTAAGGAAATAAATTTCTTTGGAGTACCAAAAAAATTCAACTCTTATGATGACGGCTATGCGAGATTGAGATCTCCGGAGATGATTGCACTCCAAGAGAATGCCAACATAAAAAAATAGTTGATGAAGAGGGGCATCTTCTTGCTAGTGCTTGTGGTAACATGTTACCCAGTGTTAAACCATATCGTCAGCTTTCGGGTATTAGCATTCAAATGAAAGCAAAGACGAAAAGAAAGGCCAACTCTTCTACTGATATCATAAACAATATCTTGTGTACTTGCCGAAACTGCTACCTGTGTAAAAATAGTGTGATAATAGACAATGAAGTTGCCAGAAAAATAAAAAGGGTATTGGCAGAAAATATCACTAAGGAATATAAAGATGAATCGATGAAAAAAAAAGTACCAGCAAACGTTACTGCCATTGATCAAACAGTCAATGAACCAAATAATACCAAAGACGAAAAGCATATTGAGCCTATCGATGACACACCTGTAAAAATTGTGTGTGACTCAAAATGGAATAATGATTATTCTACTGATTACAAACAAAGAGAAGACAATAGCTATAGAACTATTAAGAGAGAACTTGGTCAACCATTTTATGGAACAGATTCAAAATGTCCGAAGTTGTTCATTGATATTAATAATGTATAATAATAGTATATTTTTTTGTATTAATATTCTACATTACTTTATTTCATTAAAATATGTTATGCATTACAATGTTATGTGTTAATTATTTTTAGAGTAAGCCATCATATTAAACGTTTAGAATGTCTATTAAAACATCAGAGATGTAAGAAAAGGAATTTGCATACGTCATGTGTCGGATAGATAGGTTAACATAGAGAAAATCTAAGTATAAGAATGAATAAATTCTCTATCAACATCTATTGACAGATACTTGGGGTAGCTTTGACGGAATCTAAGTATCAGAGTGAATAAATTCTTTATCAATGTCTTTTGACAGATACGTTTGATAACACTGATATAATTTAAATATCAAATTGAACAAATTCTTTATTAAAATTCTTTATCAATATCATTTGTCGGGTACGTCAGATAACATTGACAAAATCTATCTATTAGAATGAATAAATTCTTTATCATCAGCCGTTGTCGGATTTGTCATTATGAAAAAATTGTAAGTAAGTAACAAACTCTTTCTTGAATTCAACTCTTGCATACACAATATAGAAATTATAAAAAAAATAATTGTAATTTTCAGACTTCATTTGCATGCAATAGATACCAAGAGTTCTATGACTCCTCCCCACAATGAATTCTAAGGGTCTTATGACTCCTCCCCACAATGAATTTAAATGGTTTTTGGACTCATCCCCTTAGCCAAAACTCCATTGAACATTGAGGGAAGGTAAAAAAGCTTGACGAAGTCTTCTTTACGTCAAAACTACATTAATAGCTTCCAAGATGATAGGACTGTATGACACAGTATTTATCAGTTTAAAAAAATCATCTTGTGATGTCATATTTGAATGTGCATTTTTATTATTGTCTATAAAACTCGAAAAAATTGACTGTTATCATTAGATAGTGGACTATAATATGTTTGAGCGGGACAAAAGCTTGTAGAGTGCAACATTACATTATGTAAATGGACTGGGGTTCTACTATAGTGATTACACCGCTTAACAATAGTTGGCAGGAAGTGAGAAATGTTCAGGAGGAAGTCAGTGAAATTTGCAGCTTTTTCGGGGTTGAAGCTCTCTATGTAAAGGGTTATGTACCTACAGATTAAGTTTTAATTCAAAAGTGTGACCCTAGGATTCCACTTTTTAATCTAGAAGAATTTAAGTGTCCTAAATTTGAAAGGGCTTATCACCGTCCTGAAGACGAGGTTAGGTTCTTCGCGCAGTGGATACCTAAGGAAATACCTGATCGTTATAAATGCATGAGACACGGTGAACTTTAAGGACTATTTTTATGTAAATATGCGATTTTTCTAAAAAAAATCTACTAATATGTTTAAAAGAAATAAATATCTTTAAGCTAAACCCGTCTTTATTCTTTAGAGTAGTTCTATTCCTTTCATTAAATTATGAAGAAATTGTAAGTAACAATTTCTTTCTTGAACTCACCACTTGTATACACAATGCAGAAATTCCATTCAAGAAATTAAGAAAAAATTGTAAGTAAGTAGCAAATTCTTTCTTGAATCCCACAGGCATACAAAAACACATATAAATATATGGATTCAGGCATACAAACCGAGAGAGACTGGTATTGAGATAGACAAACAAAAACAGGAGACAAAAACACATGCAAATGTAGGATTCTGACATACAAACCGACAAAAACAGGCATTGAGATAGGCAAACATCCGCCCATACACATAGGCAAGGAGAGTCAGAGAAACAATAACACGTATAAATTTAAAGATTCAGGCATACAAACCGACAGAGACAGGTACTGAGATAAGCAACCACCCGCCCAGAAACATAAGCAGAGAAAGTGAAAGAGACAAAAACACATATAAATATATAGATTCTGACCTACAAATCGACAAAAGACAGTCACTGAGATAAGCAAACATCCGCCCAGACACATAAGCAAGGAGAGTGACAGAGACAAAAACACATGCAAATATATTGATTCAGGCATACAAACCGACAGAGACAGGTATTGAGATAGGCAAACACCCACCCAGACACATAAGCAGAGGAAGTGAGGGAGACAAAAACACATATAAATATATGGATTCTGACATACAAACCGACAAAGACAGGCATTGAGATAGGCAAACATCCGCCCAGACACATAATAAATGTGAGAGAGACAAAAACACATATAAATGTAAGGATTCTGACACACAAACCAACAAAGACAGGAATTGAGATAGGCAAACACCCGCCCAGACACATAAGCAGAGGAAGTGAGGGAGATAAAAACACACATTAATATATGGATTCAGGCATACAAACCAACAGAGACAGGCACTGAGATAAGCAAACACCCGTCCAGACACATAAGCAGAGGAAGTGAGAGAGACAAAAACACATATAAATGTAAGGATTCTGACATACAAAGCAACAATCACAGGCATTGAGATAGGCAAACATCCACCCAGACACATAAGCAGAGGAAGTGAGAGAGACAAAAACACTAATAAATAAATGGCTTCTCACATACAAACCGACAAAAACAGATACTGAGATAAGAAAACATCCGCCCAGACACATAGGCCCAGAAAGTGAGAGAGACAAAAACACATGCAAATATATAGATTCAGACATACAAAGCAACAATGACAGGCATTGAGATAGGCAAACACCCGCCCAGACACATAAGGAGAGGAAGTGAGAGAGACAAAAACACATATAAATGTATGGATTCTGACATACAAACTAACAATGACAGGAATTGAGATAGGCAAACTCTCGCTCAGACACACAGTCATAGTGAGAGAGATATCCAAAAAGTTGGGTTCATCTAGGTTCACTTAGAGTAGCGCGCCACTCTAAGTGTCTTAAGTTTTTGTCTCCCTCACTTCCTCCGCTTATGTGTCTGGGCGGATGTTTGCCTATCTCAATGCCTGTCATTGTTGCTTTGTATGTCTGAATCTCTATCTTTGGATGTGTTTTTTGTCTCTCTCACTCTCTGGGCCTATGTGTCTGGGCGGATGTTTGCTTATCTCAGTGTCTGTCTTTGTCGGTTTGTATGTGAGAGTCCATTTATTTATTAGTGTTTTCGTCTCTCTCGCTTCCTCTGCTTATGTGTCTGGGCACATGTTTGCCTATCTCACTGCCTGTGATTGTTGCTTTGTATGTCAGAATACTTATATTTATATGTGTTTTTGTCTCTCACACTTCCTATGCCTATGTGTCTGGGTGAGTGTTTTCATATCTCAGTCGGTTTGTATCCCAGAATCAATAAATTTATATGTGTTTTTGTCTCCCTCACTTCCTCGACCTATGCGTCTGGGCAGATGTTTGCCTATCTCAATGCCTGTCTTTGTTGGTTTGTGTGTCAGAATTCTTACATTTATATGAGTTTTTATCTCTCCCACTTCCTCTGCTTATGTGATTGGGCGGATGTTTGCCTATCTCAATGTCAGTTTGTATGTGAGAATCCATATATTTATATGTGTTTCTGTCTCCCTCACTTCCTCTGCTTATGTGTCTGGGCGGGTGTTTGCCTATCTCAATGCCAGTCTCTGTCGGTTTGTATGCCTGAATCAATATATTTGCATGTGTTTTTGTCTCTCTCACTCTCCTTGCCTATGTGTCTGGGCGGATGTTTGCTTATCTCAATGCCTGTCTTTGTCGATTTGTATGTCAGAATCTATATTTTTATAGGTGTTTTCGTCTCTCTCACTCTCCTTGCCTATGGTTCTGGGCGGATGTTTGCTTATCTCAGTGACTGTCTGTGGATTTGTATGTCAAAATCTATGTATTTATATGTGTTTTTGTATCTTTCACTTCCTCTGTTTATGTATCTGGGGCAGTTGTTCGCCTATCTCAATGCCTATGATTGTTCCTTTGTATGTATGAATCTATATATTTATATGTGTTTTTGTCACCCTCGCTCTCCTTGCCTATGTGTCTGGGCGGATGTTTGTCTATCTCAATGCCTGTGATTGTTGCTTTGAATGTCAGAATCCTTACATTTATGTGTTTTGTCTCTTTCACTTCCTCTGCTTATGTGTCTGGGCGGGTGTTTGACTATCTCAATGCCTGTGATTGTTCATTTGTATGTTTGAATCGATATATTTATACGTGTTATTGTAACTCTCTCTCTCCTTGCCTATGTGTCTAGGTGGATGTTTGCTTATCTCAATGCCTGTGATTGTTGCTTTGAATGTCAGAATCCTTACATTTATATGTGTTTTTGTATCTCCCACTTCCTCTGCTTATGTGTCTGGGTGGGTGTTTGATCATCTCAGTGCCTGTCTCTGTCGGTTAGTATGCCTGACTCCTTACATTTATACGTGTTTTTGTCTCTCTGACTTCCTCTGCTTATGTGTCTCGGCAGGTGTTTGCCTATCTCAATGCCTGTCTTTGTCAGTTTGTATGTCAGAATCCTTACATTTATATGTGTTTTTGTCTCCTGTTTTTGTTTGTCTATCTCAATGCCTGTCTCTCTCGGTTTGTATGCCTGAATCCATATATTTATATGTGTTTTTGTATGCCTGTGGGATTCAAGAAAGAATTTGCTACTTACTTACAATTTTTTCATAATTTCTTGAATAGAGTTTCTGAATTGTGTATCCAAGTGGTGAGTTCAAGAAAGAAATTGTTACTTACAATTTCTTCATAATTTAATGAAATGAATAGAA
The DNA here is from genome assembly GCF_049724085.1 of Artemia sp. Qi Xiang Cuo. NCBI lineage: Eukaryota > Metazoa > Arthropoda > Branchiopoda > Anostraca > Artemiidae > Artemia > Artemia sp. Qi Xiang Cuo. Next base: position 41,326,254 of record NC_142803.1, read on the forward strand.
CTATTCTAAAGAATAAAGACGGGTTAAGCTTAAAGATATTTATTTCTTTTAAACACATTAATAGATTATTTGAGAAAAAAACACATATTTACATAAAAATATTACTTAAAGTTCACCGTGTCTCATGCATTTATCGCGATCAGGTATGTCCTTCTGTATCCACTACACGAATAACCCAACCTCGTCTTCATGACGATGATAAGTCCATTCAAATTTAGGAGACTTAAATTCTTCTAAACTGAAAAGTGGAATCCTAGGGTAACACTTTTGAATTAAGACTTTATCTGTCGGTAAGTTGCCCTTTACGTAGTGCTTCAACCCCGAAAAAGCTGCAAATTTCACTGACTTCTTCCTTAAAATTTCTCAGTTCCTGACCACTATTGTTAAGTGGCGTAATCACTCTATAGTAGAATCCCAGTCTATTCATATAACGTAATGTAGTACTCCACAAGCTTTTATCATACTCAAACATATTATAGCTCACTATCCAATATGGCGAGTTCCATAGACAATAATAAAAATGCACATTCAAAAATGACACCACAAGATGATTTTTTTAAACCGATAAATTCTGTGTCATACAGTCCTATCATCTTGGAAGCTATTAATGTAACTGTTACGTAGAGAAGTACTTCATCAAGCTTTTATACCTTCGCTCAAGGTTGAATGTAGTTATGGCTAGGGGGTTGAGTCCTAAAGCCATCTGAATTCATTGTGGTGAGGAGTCATAAAACCCTTAGAATTCATTGCGGGGAGGAGGCATAGAACTCTCGGTATCTATTGCATGCAAATGCAAATGAAGTCTGGAAATTACAATTTTTTTTATAATTTCTGTATTGTGTATGCAAAAGGTGAATTCAAGAAAGAGTTTGTTACTTACTTACAATTTTTTCATAATGACAAATCCGACAACGGCTGATGATAAAAAATTTATTCATTCTAATAGATAAATTTTGTCAATGCTGTCTGACGTACCCGATAAATGATATCGGTAAAGAATTTTAATAAAGAATTTGTTCAATTTGATACTTAAATTATGTCAGTGTTATCAAACGTATCTGTCAAAAGAAATTGATAAAGAGTTTATTCACTCTGATACTGAGATTCTGTCAAAGCTATCCCAAGTATCTGTCAATAGATGTAGATAGAGAATTTATTCATTCTTATACTTAGATTTTCTCTATGTTAACCTATCTATCCGACATATGATGTATGCTAATTCCTTTTCTTACATCTCCGATGTTTTAATAGACATTCTAAATGTTTGATATGCTAGCTTACTCTAAAAATAATGAACACATAACAATGTAATGCATAACATATTTATAATGAAATAAGGTCATGTAGAATTTTAATACACAAAAAATATTATTATACATTATTAACATCAATGAAGACCTTTGGACATTTTGAATCTGTTCTATAAAATAGTTCACCATGTTCTCTCTTGATATTGTAACTGTTGTCTTCTCTTAGTTCGTAATCAGTAGAATAATCAATATTCCATTTTGAGTCATACACAATTTTTACAAGGTGTCATCGACAGGCTCAATATGCTTTTCATCTTTGGTATTATTTGGTTCATTGACTGTTTGATCAATGGCTGTAACGTTTGCTGGTACTTTGTTTTTCATCGATTCATCTTTATATTCCTTAGTGATATTTTCTGTCAATACCCTTTTTATTTTTCTGGCAACTTCACTCTCTATTATAACACTGTTTTTACACAGGTAACAGTTCCGGTACGTAGATAAGATGTGGTTTATGATATTAGTATTTTCTGCCAATACCCTTTTTATTTTTCTGGCAACTTCACTGTCTATTATCACACTATTTTTACACAGGTAACAGTTCCGGCACCTAGACAAGATATGGTTTATGATATTAGGACAAGAGTAGGCCTTTCTTTTCGTCTTTGCTTTCATTTGAATGCTAATACCCGAAAGCTGACGATATGTTTCAACACTGGGTAACATGTTACCACAAGTACTAGCAAGAAGATGCCCTTCTTCATCAACTATTATTTTTATGTTGGCATTCTCTTTGAGTGCAATCATCTCCGGAGATCTCAATCTCGCATATCCACCATCATAAGAGTTGATTTTTTGTGTACTCTAAAGAAATTTAATTCCTTACTGTCATGACAATGCACGCATACGTTTCCTATGGTGCTACCACTTGTACTTATTTCATAGTTTAAATACTTCTTCTTGTCAGCGTTCAGTGGTACAGTAATACTATCATGTGAAAATACTTTCTTAAAATGCTTCATCTTCACTTCTTAGAGATATGAGTTGTGTTTATTGTTCTAGTGTGTAAAAAATACTGATTTAATATATCCAGCTGAAAAGCTAGTGCCGATAACCGAACATAAAATATCATTGTAAAAGTTGTATCTGGTCTCTAAACAACCATAAGCTACAGTTGCTCCAGCCGTAGAAATATTCTATGTAATTTAAAGATGCGTGAAAGAAAAAAAGTTCAATGATATTGCAGTCCAAAAAAAAAAAAATTTAGTCCAATAAAAGTACTACAACAAACAATATTTTTCTTATAGTAAAAGTTGCGACTAACATTTCTATATCATTCTCATTTTGAATTTGGAAAATATTAAATGTGATTTCTTTTATTTTTAAGTATGTTACATGTCATTCTAAGAGATGTAAAAAAAGTTGAAAATATATATCATGTTAAAAAAAACTAAAAAAAAATGGGGGAGGGGCAAAAAGTTGGGGGGAGGGAGCCCCCTTGGAATTTGGGGATAAGGGACCTTTGGGGGTTGAGGTCTCTTGTGCTTAGGATCGCTGGTGCTTATGATCCTTGACGGTTCATACTCACATACACCTTACTACTTGATTTGCAAGGATTTCTAAGGGTTGTTCTTAATTTCATCATTAAAATTCTTTTCTTGTCATCTACATCTCTCTTAGTATCAACTTTTTAGTATACTATAACGTTAGATCCTATTTTAAATTCACAACACTGTTCAAACACCACTTGTGTATTATACAGAACACATCGGAGAGGTAAAGCTAGGTCAACTCACAATGTCATTCTATCATCGTTAACTATTTTCATAGATTAATGTTGTTTCAAATTTATAGCAAATTGCCTGAGTTAACAAGCCCTTCGGGGTTACCTTAACTGCTAATCAGCTTAGCCCTTTTTCTCCATCTTCATACGGTCCAATTTGCAAATATCTAGCTCTGTTGTCCCCCCCTATTATTCAATTAATATCGGTCATACAGTCCAATTCGCGAATCCCTTACCTTTTTGCAAATAGAGTTTGTTTTTATACAAAATGATACAAAACTATATGCCAATCAATTAATTCTGAGTTTAGAATCCGATTTTTTAATTAGCAGCGACGCATTCCTAACAAACTACTCTCAAGGTAAGGCAATTTTCCAAAAAATAGGTGTTGCCTCAGAAACCAGTTATTGCATTACATTATCTCGTCGATAGTTTCAAAACGTATTTGAAAATTTCTAGTTTTTGGAAAAAAAAACAAAATAATAAAAAAAAAAAAAAAAACCTTATGATGAACGAAGTTTCTAAGACGTGTTTGATCACTTTGCTAGGAAAGGTACCAAGGGAACATAGGTGTGAGAGGATACTCACTCTCTTTGAAAAGGTGTAGAGGTCTGTGCAAATAGCAAGGTAATTCCTATAGCTTTATACAAAGTATAATGTACTACTCTACTTATATATATATATATATATATATATATATATATATATATATATATATATATATATATATATATATATATATATATATATATATATATATATATATATATATATATATATATATATATTACAAGAGAAACTCATGTTTACTCTCCATCACTGAATCTCCTAAACCTTTAGTCTATCTTTGCTTTAAAACTACAAAGAAGATCACTTTCATTTGCTGCAAGAACTTGATTCCATTCCAACTATAGGGCTGGTGTTGATCAGTTTTTTAAATCCAAAATTGCATCACTGATCTCCTGCCAAATTTAACCAACTCATCCAATGCTTACACTGCTTCCCGAAAACCTAATTTCTATCTTCCCAAAGCCTCCACGAAATTGCGTACTTCATCTTTTCGTAAAAAAAAAGAAAGTTACATCCCTTTTTCAAGTAAGTTATTGATTAAAACTTCAAAAATTGAGTTAAGCAAATTTATAGGCAGCAATACTGCTTAATTAGCCACTTTTTATGAAATTAATTAAATATATTTGACCATCCTACAAAGTGGTTATACTTAGTCCCACCTGGAAAGGCATTAGAACAGTCACACCTGGAAACGCATTATTTACTTTAAATGTACTTGAGAATTAAATACTACCATTTTAACCCTTGCCTAGGCTTCATCTTATGATATTTTGCCCGAAACACATTTTTGCATTTAGATGAAATGCGCTAGCACTGTTTACTAGTGCTGCAGCCAACCCAGTTTGCACAATGGCCGTACTTGTGGTAGTATGCTGTTGGTCTTAAAAAGCAGCAATTTACTCTAGCTCGGACTGAGGCCCTACATTCATTCTCAAAAGCTCTATTTGCCTAGCACAAATTTTCGAGATACATGAAAATTCAGTGTTCAATAGGGAATGGGTAAAGGTACACACTTGAAAGTATCTTTCAATGACCAAAATTTAGGCTGCAGATCCATCCCTGAAAGTTCAATTGGCTAACACTAGGATTTAAATAAATTGTTCTTTTCTAATCTTTCACCCATTAATAAGGTAATCTTAGTGACAAGACTATTTTTCTAAACTAGATACTGTAATAATAACAAAGGAGTAATATAATTCAGTTCCCTATCCAATATTTTTCAAAGCTTAATATATTCATTAAAGTGCCATTGCTAGTATCCCAGACAGATTAAATACCATGTTTCATACCTCTTAATTTTTTCCTCACTATCCCAGAAACTAAACCATCTACGAGCACAGATGTTTGTCAAATAATTGACTTTTTACCATAATCAACGTTTCACAGCATCCATAATTCCATTGCAATAAAAAAAGACAAAGAATCCATCAGTATGCCAAACAAACGAAGCATTAAAATCCTTATAATTCTGTGAACTTGGCGTGGAAAACCGGCATACAAGATTAGTAGTAACTACAAAAAGACAGTACATACCCTCTGTCTGAAATAGTGTCTGATAAATAGCTGGGCATACTCATTGTCTACCATCAATCTGTCTGTTTCCCTCTCTATCTCTCTAGTAACTACTAACCCTACTTGTTCATTGGAAATAGCAGGATCTCAGGCTATTCAGTGAGGTCACTTTCAAAAACTGACTAAGGCTATCCAGTAAAGTCTAAAGTTTCTTTATTCCAGTTGAGGTGACTGTCATTTCAAGTGCAGTCATTATTGTCTGACAAAGATGTTTGCTTGGTGGAAGATGTTTTCAAAGACTGTTAGCTGCTGTGAATGGAATTGTAACAAAAGAAGACCAAGTAGGAGGTAAAGGCTACAATTAAAGAGGTCAGCAGAAGCTTAACAATTTATGATGGTGCTGAAAAGTATAATCTACCAAAGAGCACATTTTGTGACTATAAGCAAAATATCATGAGTGTAAAAGAGGCCCCAAAAATTTCCCTGACAATAATATTTAGCCATGCCAGATTGATTGAATATTACAGGAACGGCTACAAGGTTTCTTGTTTCACTACTTAGTGTCTGGTAAAACTCCAGAGATTCATGCAAAGCTTGCTGATGTCAGTGATGTCAGTCAAAATGTATCATTTTTATTTTTTAGACCAGGGCCCTTTGTATAGAAAGAGTTGTCATAAAAACTTCAAAAAGGGCTCATTCAATTAGAAATTGAAAGGGCTAGTGCCCTCTTTAATAATCGAAAGGGATTGGAGGGCAGGTAGCCCCCCCCCCGACACCCATGATTAACCCAAACACATCCAATCATAATTTTGAAATAGTCATTTTGTTCAACAACTTAGTTGAAAAGTCCGAAAATTATGTCTTTGAGGATGGCAATCCCCCAGTGCCCTCAGGGCAAGGGTTTAAGTTATGCCCTGGGGGCATATAAGGTTTTATTTGAAATGTTGGTCATTTAAACTTCAAAAGGGGGCTCATTGGATTGTAATCAGAAGTTCTAGTGCCCTTTTTAAGAGTCAAAGTGATCAGAGAGCAGGTACCCCCCCCCCCCACAGGTCACATTTCCCGAAATGCATACAATAGAAATTTTGAGACAGCAATTTTATTATAAATAGTCAAAAATCATACAACAAGGCTTTTGGGGTTGATACAAACCACCAGAGACAGGGGGCAAGGGTTGTAAGTTATGCCCCAGGGGCATTTACAGTTTTTATGGAAGGGACGGTTGTATAAACTTTAGAGGTGACTCATTTGGTAGAAAATTTGAAGTTCTAGTTCCCTTTTAAGCGTCAAAAGTGATGAAGGCCAACTTACCCCCCCCCTCCCGCAACTACCCCGCTTTTCACCAAAAGCATCTGATTAAAACTGTGAGATAACCATTTTGATAGAAATAATCCAGAGAACAGGGATGTTCAACTGACCAAAAGGCAAGATGTACATACTACTACTGCTCTTAATACTGCTATTTCTACTACTACTACTAATACAACACTAACTCAGAGAATGAATCTCAGAGAATGCTAAAAGAGAAAGATCAATTGACCAAAAGGCAATATGTGCACATTGCTACTAATATTACTACCACTGTTACATTTACAAGATCTACTACTACTATTGCTTCAACTACTACTTCTATTGCAACTACTTATAAGGCTAAGCGTATTAAGATGAAAATTTCAAGAAGTATATGAAGTATATGACAGGTTATCGAAAAGATATATCGACAATGTCATAGCAATGGCCAATTGTATTAAGTTGAGTATTAATACTACTACTGTGACTACTATTACAACTATGCCTAAGGTTATTAAGGTGAAATTTCCAGGGGATTTTTAGGGAGGAAGGTAAACTGAATCACTACACGCCATCCGTATGCAAGTTCAGTTAGTCAGAACGTATTTTACCAACGGGCTAAAAACTCAGATTGGAGCCTGATTTAATCGATTACGTTCAGTTTGTTGTCTACTAGAACCGCCCACACGAGCAGTGGCGTAGTGGCTAAAAATTTTTGTACCAGTAGGCATCTGAATGTAATATTTTTATGGTCCAAAGAGAAATGCTTAATTACCATAAAGTTCTGAACACATTTAATATGCATTAAGTATGTTATGAGAAGACTGAAGGTTTAATTCTAACTGAATAAGTAAAATAGGTTTTAGACTTTTACAGTTAGGAAAGGAGGCAGTAACCATACTCTTCTTTGAATTGATTTTTGTTCATTTTCAGCTTGATTTGCATATTCAATTTAAGCTACTCTCGTTTTAAGGTTTACTTATTTATTTATATTAATACAACAAAATAATAAAAACAAAAGCAATACGAAACCAGAAGAATGGAACAACAAGAATAATGCAAGAAGAGATAATAAAACCAGAAACAACATTTTTAGAAAAGAAAACCAAAAACAATTACCCCCCCCCTCCCGCACAAAAAAAGCAAACCAAATGTATTTAAGCTACTCCAACCAAATCCAGGTATTAAGAGTCCAGCCTAATATAGGTTAGATTTTTATTACTTTTAGTTTTAATGACGAACAATTCCGATTTTCACCTTCTCCTCTTTACTTGACTAGTCGTAATCCCTTTTTTCTTATTGTTAGACGTTTATTCTTTTCGTTTTTTTTTATCGGCATTGAACATGCCACGTTTGGCGCGTATTTTTTTTATAAAAAAAATTAGCGCTTTTTTTCTTTGCTTGTCCTTTTTCGATGGCTGGCGTTAATCCCCTGGAAAATACCCCACAGAAAATAGCCCACCACGGATCTCCCACAGAAAATTCCACCCTCATGCAAAGAACTGGAACTCTCAATTTCTGATCCGTAGAGGAGGAGGAGAGTCCTCCTCCTCTACGGAATAAATTCTGCTCATTTTGGGGTTGAGTGTTATTCTTTACTTTCATAACAACAGCGTAGACAAGAAATATTCTCAGAATCGTAAGGGAGTAGATGTCAATTTCACTTTTTTATACGTCTTTTAAAGTTTCTTTTGGCCCACCCCCTAAAAACCTTTTCTGGAAAACACCCCTTTGCTGCCTTTTTGCTGGGAAACCTTTCCACCGAGAAGGGAATAACCGGCATGATTTTAAAAACAATCAGAAAATAATTTTTTTGTTCAAATAAAAGTGCGCTAAGAAAAATTTTGACCATAGATCATCCACAAGAAATTTTCTGGGTGGAATTTTCAGCTAGAATGGAATTGTCGTGGAGGATTTCAATTGAAAGTAAGGAGCAACATCAAAATGTAAACGGACAGAAATTATTACGTATATGAAAGGGGTTGTCCCCTCCTCAAGACCTTGCTCTCTTCGCTAAAGTTTTGACTTTTTGTCCTAATTCCTTAAGAGCAACTCCTGAAACACAATGGCCGTTTAATAAGAATAATAAGCTTTTTTTAAAATTTCCCATTACCTGCTATGAAAGAGTGTTGGAGGGTACAGAGTCGGGAGAGGGGATGGTGCCTGAAACCACCTAGACGGAGCCGGATTTTCCGGCATAATCTAATTAACTATCAGAAATAAAAATAAAAAAAATTAACAAGTTTTTTTAAACTTAAAGTACTGAACAACATTGAAATAAGGCAAAAATTAGTCCATATATGAGTGAGGCTAAACCCTCTTAAATACCTTGCTCAATAAACTAACGTCTCTATTGCTTTGACAAAGCTTTTTATCCTGAGCAAACGGCCCTAATGTTTACGAAGTCTTTCTTAAAGAATTGGGGAAAAAGCCAAACATTCGCGCCAAGACAGAGGGGCTTAAGAGGGAGAAGCCCCCTCATAAGTTGAAAATTTTTGTTTATTTAAAGTTTTAATGTAGGTCCTTAATTTTAGTTGAAAAACCTTTTTTTTCTATTTAATTTCACAGGGTTATTGTATTGAAATAAATGACACATCATCAACACTGAATTCTGATCAGTGGACAATTCTTCTAGGCTTGGTCTGTTTTGGTGGGCATTTTCTGACTGAAAAATTTCTTCCTAGCTAATTTATCTACTATGGTTTGCCTCCCCGTAGTAGAATAATATTTGTAGGCATGAATATATAATGAGTCGGAGGTAATAGACTTGAGACCTTGTTGATAGAAGAGCATCGCAAAGCGATTAAAACCATTTTGTGACAAAGAATACGCCCACGATTGCGCAGAGCCTCCATTCACACTTGAAGTCCCAGGAACTTCTTGCTGTCCTGTTCTAAGCCGGCTTAAGCGCTTCGGTGCAGATTTGTTGGTCCCTGCCCTGCATTGGTATCAGGAATCATTGCTTTTCCTGAAGCCAAAATAATTTCAATGATTTAAATAACATGAAAATAGGAACTTGGAATGCTTTGACGTTAAAAAATAACTCGTATCGACATTTTGACTGACGAATTGAGATGACTCCAACTGGATTTATTAGGAGATTCAGAAACTCATAGCCCAGGGGTAGGAAGCATGACATTATGTGATACAGAATTTGTTTACTCAGACAGGAAGGATGGGGTACACAGGGAGTAGGGCTCATGATGAATAAGGAAGCTGTTAAGTCTTGTTTAGGCTGGGAAGGTATTAATAATATGAATACTAATCGCTCATTTATGACTAAAAAGTTCAGGGTATCAGTTATAGTAGTACATGCCCCTGTACAGCCAACTGACGGAGATACTAGTGACTCAGATGAATTTTAATTACAGTTACAGAAGCAAATAGACAGGATCCCAAGTAGAAATGTGGTGTTTTTATTAGGAGATTTTAACAATTAGGTTGGTAGAAATAGGGATAGATGGTATCCTAGCCTAGGTGAATTTAATATAGGAAAAGAAAACAGCAATGGTGACAGACTGTTGCAATTTTGTAGGTATAACAATCTAGTTATAATAAATACAGTGTTTGGTTCTAAAATGGCCCATAAGTTAAGTTGGTATTCACGTGATGGTAAGACAGCAAACCTTATTAATTGTGTTATTGTAAACCGAAGACTGGCAGGATCAATACAAGATACTAGGTCATATAGGAGTGCTGTTATTGATGTTAAAAGTAAATATCACCATCCGGTAGTGTCTATTGTTAATTTAAAGTTGAAATTTCGGAAAAGAAACTACCAACCGGGAAGTTATGATGTTAGCAGACTCCAGGATAAGAATTGGAGAGAAACTTTTCAGGAACATTTGAAGGGACTTAAAAGAATTATCTGAGTGATAGATCATATGAAAACAAAAGGAATGTAAAAAAAAGTGGAGAAAGCATTAAAATATGAACTAAGGAGATGTGAAGTGAAGGCCATGGATAAAATTGCCAAGGATTTGAAAGATGCAGCTATATGGCATATTAGTAAAGTATTTTACTGGCGTGTTAATAAATTGAGAGAGAGTAGTCCATCTGGACCTGTCCCAGTTAAAGATAAGAACGGGGGCACAATTAGCGATGAGGAAAGAGTTAAAGAGAGATGAGCAGAACATTTTCAGAACGTGCTAAACCGAGATAGAGTTGCAGGAAAAGATATAGAGGAAAAAGAAAAAGTTTTTGATACCTTGGATACAAAGGAAGATTCGTTTTGTGAAGAAGAATTAGCAACAGTACTAAAAGGATTAAACAATAATAAGGCTCCAGGGGCTGATATTGTGATAAATGAGTTTCTTAAATATGTCGGCTCTGAGGTTAGAAATAAGTTACTGAAAATTATGTATACGATTTTTGAAAAAGGGGAAGTACCTAGCGATTTTAGGAAAATCTTAATTAAACAACTGTATAAGGAAGGAGATAAGAGTGAGTGTGGTAATTATCGAGGAAATAGTCTGGTCTCTGTAGGTGGCAAATTACTTAGAAATAAGATACTTTTAGACTGAGAGATGCTGCAGACGAAGTTTTAAGAGAAGAAAAGTGCGGTTTTAGAAAAGGTAGAAGAAGTGTCGACCAAAATTTTCTCTCTTAGGTTAATAATTGAGAAGTGCCTGAGTTATCAAACACCTTTAGTCCTCAGTTTTATAGATTATGAGCAAGTATTCGATTATGTTGTTGGAAGAAACTAATTAGAGGTTTTATCCTTGCATGGTATCCCCCTTTGTATGGATTATTTCGATGGACATGTCTTAAAAAGAAAAGGAAAGGCAATGGGAGACCAAGGAATCAAATGGGGAGGATAAAAAATCCTCGATTTAGATTATGCTGATGATTTAAGGATCCTAAGTCAAAATGTGAGCAATATGAATGAACTTGAGGTATTGCGAGTTCAGGGTGCTAGAACAGGTTTGAAAATTAACGTTAAGAAGACTAAGACTAGGAATAAGTGAAGGTGAAAAGGTGACGCTGGGTAACGAAAAGATTCATCAGATGGACAGCTTCACTAACCTTGGTAGCATTATTAGTAAAGACGGTGGGAGCAGTGAAGATGTAAAAAGTAGAATAGCCATGGCTCAGGGTGTTTTTTCACAGTTAAAATTTTTTGTAAGAATAGGAAGATAAATATGCAAACCGAGATAGAATATTGGAAGCTACAGTGATGACAGTGGTCATTTATGGCTCGGACGCATGGACGCTCCGTAAAGCGAATGAAGATTTGCTAGACGTTTTCCAGAGAAATTGCCTATGGATTGTTTTGGGTACCCAGCTGACTGATCGTATTTCAAACAATAGGCTGTACGCAAAGTGTGGCTCAATCCTGCTTTCTAGGGCTATAATGAGAGAAAGGTTGAGATGGCTAGGGCAAGTTCTGCGGATGAAGGATGACAGATTGCTGAGGATGGTCCCTTTTGGCCAGCCGTCTCGGGCTAAACGGAAAGCCGGTGGTCCGGTTGGGGTTGGGGTGAGAGTATTTCATAAAGAAAATTTAAAGGAAATGCAAGCTTTCTGGGATGGTATACAGAGGGAGGCTTTGAATAGATTGGAATGGAGGAGGAGCCTGCCTAGCTGTGTTGGCTTCAGACTGTTTGGTGCTGCAATGAGTTGTTAGCAGTAGTAGTAGTAGCGTTGAATATTATAAATATTTTAATACAAATACTAAATTATTGAAAACATCAGTGCTGGCCCGGAAGTATTGCAGTTTCTGCCAATTTTTCATGTGGAAACATTCCGGCGGAATTATTGGGGGCTATTTTCCACGTGTTTTGATTTCTGGGAAATAATTTCCACGGAAGGGGGCATTTCTGGAGTGATCAAGAAACCATTTAGAGATTAAAGCCTTATTCAAATGAAAGAATACCAAGGAGAATTTTTCAGGCTGAATCGTCTGCAAGCAATTTTACACGGAGGAGGGATTCTCAGCAAGGATAGAATTGTCTGGATGAAATTTGACTGGGGAAACGTTTACTTTACGTTGGATGAAATTTTACCAAAGTAGATTTCCGTGTGGGGGAGGATTGCCCCCTCCGTATATGAAGGGTGTCCCCCTCTTTAATACATTGCTCTTTACGCTAAGGTTTGACGGTTGGTCACAATTTTTTAAGAACATTTACTGAAAAACGGGGTCTTTTTAATTAAAATAGGAAGCTTTTTTAAAAGTGCTAACAGCTTTAGCGTAAAGAGTAAGGTAATGA